>NC_051283.1:23510936-23810936 GCF_015220745.1 Sebastes umbrosus
TAGTGTCTCTTTGTAGTCATTTTGTGTCTCTTTGTAGTCATTTTGTGTCTCTTTGTAGTTATTTTGTGTCTCTTTGTGTTCATTTTGTGTCTATTTATGGTCATTTTGTGTCTCTTTGTGGTCATTTTGTGTCTCTTTGTAGTTATTTTGTGTCTCTTTGTGTTCATTTTGTGTCTATTTATGGTCATTTTGTGTCTCTTTGTGGTCATTTTGTGTCTCTTTGTAGTTATTTTGTGTCTCTTTGTGTTCATTTTGTGTCTATTTATGGTCATTTTGTGTCTCTTTGCAGTTGCTTTGTGTCTCTTAGGTAATTCTGTATCTCTTTGTGATTGTTTGGTTCCTTTCATAGTCGTGTGGTCATTGTGTCTCTTTGTAGTCATTGTATGTCTCCTTGTAGTCAATAGGTGTCTCTTTGTGCTCATATTGTGTCTCTTTGTAGTTGTTTTGTGTCTTTTGTGGTTGCTTTGCCCCTTTTCATAGTTGCTGTGAGTCTCTTTGTGTTCATTTTTTGTCTCTTTGAGGTTGTTTTTGAGTCTCTTTGTAGTCATTTTGAGTCTCTTCGTGTTCGGCACACATCTCTTTGAGTGACATTTTGTAGTTGAAGGCGAGGGGGGGCCTGAGTCTGTGCCTGGTAAGCCCATTCAGTAATAGTGACATATAACTAATTTGACAATAAGTCTATACTTTTGTAAATCCATTTTTACAATACCTTTGATCTAACTCTTGTTTATGGCATATTTTTTGTCCAGTACTCCACAGTTTGACAGTTGCTTTTTGTAGAAACCTCAAAGGCCAGCTCCAGTCTTCACCCTTTGTTAGAAGTGTGTTTAGCTCGCTGCTTTGCTGACACCACCTACAGTACACACATAGTGAGGGCAGTACAAATACATTCAGTACATATGGCAGTAAAGGACTGATGCAAATACAGTATTATCTAATATTAATGTCTCTGTCAGTGAAGTTATGTTGGTTTAGTGAATTAATAATACAGCAATTTACACTGAAGTTCTGTATCTTTTGTTAAATACCATTAATATGGAAAGCACGCTAAGCAATTTCATCATAATGTGCTATTTACTATGATTGATAGTAGTATATTAAAAATAGCATGTACACAGTTTCAGTTTATTAGGGGTCAATATAAACCTGTGACTATACTGCGTTCTCTTACACATAACATAACATATTTAAACGTATTTGTGGCATACCAGTGTAACAATGACAAATATGTAAAAGTCTACATCTGCTCTTTGAGACAGAAGGTTATATGTTGAAAGAGAAAACGGCAGGTGTCCATTACACAGTAGGTTTGGGTCAGGACGACCAAACGGAGGCCTTTTATCTTTGGGGAACATTATTCATTTGCTCCTAAAACAAAGTACACATTGAGCAAAAGATGGATATTACATTTCCTTTCAAGAAAGCCAACCCCTTCTTAGGCTGTCGCCACATGTGCTCTGCCGTGGAGCTGCCGTATCATTTGTTTTACACTGCATGCATTCACCGCCAGTTATTGAGAGAGCACGTTTCCTCCCTGATCTTCCACATTAAACAGATTTCCTGTGAAGTTTAACAGTGTGACAGGCCCCTCTGTTCTCCAACCGTCCTCACTTTCACCCTCTAATTTTCTAGTTTCGTTCCGACACTTTCTGCCTCCGTCGCTCTCTAAATCACACATCAAATCTATCACTCCATCAGTTTTCTTTATTCCACGCACATACACACACACGCTCGCTTTACAGTCGCCGCCCCCCTGAACCAGGAACTCCCCCCTGTTTTAGGATCAAGTCGACTTAGAGGTGTCGCACAGTTCTGAAGCCTGACTTCCTGCCCTAACCCCGCTGCCCGGGGGCAGGCAAGCAGGCAGCTTTGCTCCGGCGCTACGTTTGATCTCTGTGTGTGTTTGTGTGTGTGTGTGTGTGTGTGTGTGTATGATTGAAACAGTGCTGCATTGTACAGTTATCCCATGTGTTTCCAGGTGAGCTGTCAGCGACTGTGACGCCATGTTGGCTCTGTCAGGAATGCCCCCTCCCTAATCTGCCCCAGCTGTGCTAACAGCCAGGATTAGAGGCAGGCTAATCTATGATGATGGCTTCTGATGTTTGATGGGTTGTATTATAGGAGAAAGTGGGTTAAGATTTTTTTTTTTTACTTCTGGTTTACTCTCTCTCCGCCTCTCCCCTTTCTGCCTGCTTAGCTTTTCCTGAGGCGATGTGCTGTGTAGCATAACTTCTCTACGGCTGAACTGCACACACGGCATGCCACTCTTGATCATCAATGGGAACGGAGATGTGTTTCCTATAAAGCTCGTTCTCGAGCCAGATGTGAAAGTCCTTTCATAACGCCTGATTGAGAAAGCCTGTTAAAAGAGGGGTTAGGAACCAGCATCTGTAACTACCCGTGTAGTAAACTGGACTTGACACCACAGAGTACATTCCTCAAGTGTACACGCATGGCGGTGAGGTTGTTTTGATTGCCCCCGCCGGCCACGTGACTCAAACCGTCGCCACCGAATAGCACCTGCCGCGAGCGCTGTCTCCCAAAGTCAACAACTTATCACGACTCAGAATACTCTTGGCTGTTCCAGGACTCGCTGCGGCTGTTTGTGTATGGCTGTGGCTTTCTTCTCCTCTCCAAGAAAAGGAACCAAATGTTCCCGGTCCTCCGCCCAAAGCTGCGACGCTGGTGTGGTGACCGTAGCTTTTTTTCCGAGAACGCTGTGTTGTTTTGCAGCGGGGGATTCGGCACGGAGGGATAGGCCTGTTAAAAAAGGAGTGGCAAGGGAAAACCTCGCCTCGTGCCGTCTGATGGTCACTGCTTTGGAATTTGGCTGCTTCGCCAGGAACTGTTCTGTTCTCAACTTGTGCTCTCCCAGCTCACTCTGGTGTCTTCAACAACTTGATTACAGAATGCTAAAGAACCTCAGGCTCACTGTTTATGGATGGCACACATAAACATGCCATCCGTGCTCCTCGCTGATTTATCTTACCATGTTTGGTGCATATTGCTCTCTTCCTGATTTATTCACTATCTCCGTGCTCTCACCACTTAGCAGGAGTCTATCTGTCATGCTTCGTGTTTGCTCATGCCTGTTAGATGCTGTGCACGTGTGTGTTGATGTGCACATGTCAGTGGCTGCGTCTGTGCGTGAGCGACATAGTGTCTGACATGACAAGAGGTGACCTTCCCTCTGTGTTCTCCATCCTCTTCCTGTCATGGCGTGTAGAACCCAGGTCTCTGTTGTCATGGTGACAGCGGTGACTGACAGCTTCTCTGTCCCTGGAAGACAGATTTGTGTGAAGCACTTCCCTCTATTATCTGGGCTGTTTCCCTTGGTTTTCAACAGGGAAGTAGTCTATAATACAGTATGTTATTCTACATTTCCATAACCTTGCATGGCTATATTTAACCTCTACTCACCCGGGGAAAGTTGACCGAGCACGCACTCTCTTCTCTCGTAGTAACACATGTTGACATCTGGGTGGTTCCCAGTACCACTGACCAGTTACGTCCTTGCAGGACCTTGAAGGTAATTGTTAAGGGAGGGAAAACCATTTTTAACTTTGACAATGCATTTTGAATGTGTTGAAAGGGCTCGTAGCCAAGAAACTGTGGCGCAACAGTTGTGCCACTCTTGAATTCATTTTAATGTTCTGAATTTGACGTTTGCGGTTAACCTTTTGAATTTCAATATGTTCTCGATTGGTTAAATGCATCAGCTTACATTAAGCACCAGACTCTGCAGTGCAGTCAAATCTCCGCCTGAATCTCTGGATCTAGCTCATAAAGGACAGCAGTAAGTCCATGATACAGAGTTTACTGTTTACGGCATAATTCGGGTCTCTTAAAGCTGCAGTCGGTAACGTTGAGAAAATTATGATCAGAAGTTATTTTTATAAAACGGTCACTATATCCTGACAGTAGTGCATGAGACAGAAAAAAATCATCTCCCTCTGTGTCCTCCTAGTACTCATAATGGCATTTGCAAGATTCCACCATGCATGGACAAAAACAACCAATCAGAGCCAAGGAGTCACAAACGTTCTCAGTGATTGACAGCTGCTGAGAGACGGCTGTTTAAATATGCAAATGAGGCATTGTCTTATTAAATATGTGCCAATTTGCCTACATTTCGAGGACAGAAATCTGAACACTGGATAAAGCCATGATCAAAATTCTTGTTTCAATTTGTTGACATATTAGAGTCAAAGGTTTTTACAGAGAGAATTTTGGATATCTCTTTTTATCACAGAAAAAATACTGTTAACAGCCCTAAAAAAATCAATTTTCGCCATGTTTTTAGGAATGAACATGTTGTATAATTGAGGCTATGAATGATATATGAACAAACCGCTCAGTAAAAACCTCCAGAATATAGATAGGAATGAAACTGGGAAGTGTGGTGTATGTAAGTGCTACTGAAGTGGAGATCTCTGGCTCAGAGTCTGAGAAAAAAACAAAAAATATGTATTGTAAAATTCCTTACATTTTGCAAGACACTACAAAAACAAAAAAACTTAATTAATAGATATCCCCATGAAACTTCCCCACTTGATTACTGACATTAAGTAAATTATTTTTTGCATTTTAATTTTTCTTAAATGTTTAAATATCCAAATGAGGCATTATCGAACGCTAACTTTAAAGGAGTAAAATCAACGCCTAAATGTGTATTTTGGATGTTTGCTTTCCATTAGTCTGAAAGAAGAAGACATGCTATGGAAGCAAAATAGCACAAAATCTCTAAATTGGCCAGTGCATGAAAAAACTATGTTTTTGCCTGGGGTGTCTCACCTTAAGGAAGATCTTTCTAGTATTTGAACTCAACTTAAAGCCACACTAATCAATATTTTTTAATTAACAATGAATCAAACAAAACCCGTGGATCAGAAGAATAATGTGAAACCATTGGCAGAACTGTATCGTGTCACTCGTGTCCCTCTGTGCGTGCATGACACAAATAAAACAAAATTAGCAAAACTGCGTACCTTTAGTACTGAAAAAGTAAAATAGTAAAAGTATATACTGTAGAGGCCTACTGATAAGAATGTGTTTAAGGAAGTGATTAAAAAGATGACACTGATTCTGCCAGTATAAATCTCTGCAGGCGGAGTGTTAACAAAGCCTGGGGTCCCAGATATGGAGGGCTTTTCATGGTGAAGTGGCACAGCACTGTGATTCACAGCCGCTGGTGTGCAGCTCCAATAGTTCCCATTGTGCTGGAGCCCCACAGCTACGATCAATAGTCATCAGAGCCCATCCCCACGCCGCTCTGCCATTAATAACCCACACTGAGTAGCTGGATGCTCGCGCCTTGACCAACTGTTATCCGCCACCTTGTAGACGATGCGACAGAACAGCGCTTCAAAACAGAGGGGATGGATAGATGTGGAGGCTGAGTGACAGACGGAGAGGTGGATGATTTGAACAATTTAAACATGCTACAACGTGTTATGCTACGTTCCACCGATGCCAGGAAATGCCAGATATTCTTCTTCTTGATGTTGAAGCTGAAAGTAGAAAGTCTTATTGAAACGCAGTCTCACGGCAGTTCGTGAAATAGTCACAAAATTAATCTATTTGATTCTTGTACAAATAGACAAAAATTCCCCTTTTCGTATTTTTTGTGCGTTTTCCTACAAATGTCCAGCAGCACATGACGCATGTGTCAATTTCCGCTCCAGTCTTTTCAAAATAGAACTACTTAGTTAGGTTTAGGAAAAGATCGACTTGGTTAGGTTTAGGCAACAAAACTACTTTTAGGTTGAGGCAACAAAACTACTTAGTTAGGTTAAGACGACAAAACTACTAAATTAGGTTTAGGCAACAAAACTACAAAATAAGGTTTAGGCAACAAAACTACAAAATAAGGTTTAGGCCACATAACTACTTAGTTAGGTTTAAGCAACAAAACTACTAAATTAGGTTTAGCCAAAAAAATACTTAGTTAGGTTTAGCCAACAAAACTACTTAGTTAGGTTTAGACGACAACTACTTAGGTTTAGGAAAAGATCGACTTGGTTAAGCTTAGGCAACAAAACTACTTAGTTAGGTTTAGGCGACAAAACTACTTAGTTAGGTTTAGGCGACAAAACTACCTAGTTAGGTTTAGGCAACAAAAATATTTAGTTAGGTTTAGGCAACAAAACTACTTAGTTAGGTTTAGGCGACAAAACTAATTAGTTAGGTTTAAGCGACAAAACTTCTTAGTTAGGTTTAGGCGACAAAACTACTTAGTTAGGTTTAGGCAACAAAACTACTAAGTTAGGTTTAGGCGACAAAACTACCTAGTTAGGTTTAGGCAACAAAACTACTTAGTTAGGTTTAGGCGACAAAACTAATTAGTTAGGTTTAAGCGACAAAACTTCTTAGTTAGGTTTAGGCGACAAAACTACTTAGTTAGGTTTAGGCAACAAAACTACTAAGTTAGGTTTAGGCGACAAAACTACCTAGTTAGGTTTAGGCGACAAAACTACTTAGTTAGGTTTAGGCAACAAAACTTCTTAGTTAGGTTTAGGCAACAAAACTTCTTAGTTAGGTTTAGGCGACAAAACTACTCATATCACGAAAAAATTAAAATTTGTTTCTATGTACACAAATCAGTACATTCAATTTCTTGACTATTTCACGAATTGTTGTGCGACTGGGCTGCTTATTCTATATTGTGGTACCAGAGTGGTTCCCTCTATGTTATAGCTTGTATATGTGTTTTCGTCCTTGCGCTGCTGCATTGCGGTGTGAATCTCTACTGTAGTTCTAGTTGTATGTCATAGAGAGTGATGGTGGAGAAGAGACTTAAGGAGTCTACTCACACCAGCCTCGTTAAGGAACTATTCAGGCCTCCCGTTCATCAAACATACGCACACGCCATCTGCTCCAGTCGCAGGTGTGTGTGTGTGTGCACAGATATGTGTGGCTGTGTGTGTGAGTGTGAGAGTGAAACACCATTTATTGCCAATTAGGGATGTTTTATATTGCCCAAACCTGTCCCCTGACTATGGACAGGGAAGTATTAAAAGAGTCGAAATTGGACAAAAATCATCTTTATCGCCATAGCAACCCAATTCACAGTAGCCGGGCTTGACACCCTCCCTGACTTGCCACACAGAAGCAGCAGCAGCAGCGACTGCAGAAATATGCCCCGCTCAACCTGCCACATTAAATAGGTTAACTAATGGTTATGGTAGCAGGGAAAAAATCTTATCTTATTAAATTTTCTTGTTGAATCTAATTTAAATTCCTTTCGCAGTCCTGCGGAGAAATATAACATTTCAAATGGACATCGTCCCTTTGACAGGGAGGTTTTGATATTGCTAATTATCTCCAGCTTCCCTTCATTTGCTTTCACGCGGCCCTCACAGGTGAGTCGACTGAATAAGTTAATGGGGAGGAGAGGCGAAGACTAAAAAGTCCCGGGCAAAATTGGTATGCATGGTTTGGATTCACCGGGGAGAAGGTCACTTCGACAACCTGATAGGGCCTTTTAGACAATAGCAGGTTGAGAAAGAGAGGGAGGGAGAGGGGGGGAGCAAGTGACAGGAAGGTGAGAGGGAAGAAGGGATGACACGGAGAGGTAATGTGGTAATGTGTCAGGAAGTCTGGATGCGCCGCCTCAACCAGTCCTGAGTGTGACAGCCCTGAAGGTGTGATAACCTTAAATTTGCGCGCGCGTTGCCCACACAGTCGCATGCACGCTAACATCCATCCCAGGGCATCCTCCTGGCCGTGTGTAGCGACGGTGGGGGAGTTAATCACCCATGTCCATGGCCTTTAGCTGCTCTCATTAGGGGTGAGCGGTGGAGCCGTACCCGATCCATTAGCAACGCTGCCGGTAATGACACTTCACCAGCACCGCCGGGCCCACGGCCAAGAAAAGGCTCCGCAGCCCGGCGCAGCCCCTCCATTACCGTCTCCTACTGCATACTGCCGCCACGCTTTTTAGCACTAGCGGGGGGGGACTGAGAGGGAAAAAAATAAGACTGAAAGAAAGGGGATTGTACTTCCCTTTTTTTTTTTTTTCTCCTCCTTAGTCCGGAAAAGCAGCAGGAAGACGAGGGGGGGTGGAGAGGCAGCCTGGTGGCTTTTATCTGGGATCACATCCGTTGGCGCTGTACTGCAGCATTATCGTTCCAAGCCTCTTTGTCTTTGTCTGTCTCTCACACACACACATGTATGTTCCCAGCTGCACTCATACATCCACATGCACAGTCGGACACACAAATAGTGATCTTTTTTATGCACAGGCATGCGCTAATTAAAAAGAAGCACACACACGCACTGGCGGATCAGGCTGACACACGTGTTCACCTCACGCACACACATGTATTCACAGCAAGTCCCCAGAAAGAAAAAAAAAAAAAAGCCTCACACACAAAGTGCCGTGTCCTCATTCATATTGCATGTGAAAGCCCCGTGGCTGTCATGTAACCCAACTTGTGTCACGTCTGTAAAATGGCCATCATGGGGCGAGCTAGCACCCAGTTAAAAGCCGGGCCGGTCATGTCTAAAGGAATATAGGCCACAGGCAACAGACCTCCTGCTTTCTCTTTCCTCCCCTCTCTCTCTCTCTTCATCCTCTTCAACTTTTCTCTTTTTTTTTTATTGTTTTATCTTCTCCTCAGCTGTGGCCTGGTGCATTTTGCCTGCCTGTGAAGTCTTGGTGGAACAGCTGGACACCTCTTCCTCCTCCTTCTCCTCTGTCTACCTCACATAACTCTCTTCTGCCTCTCCTCTGCTCTGTCGAGAGTGCACACTCTCATTCTTTTAGCGCCCTCCAAAGGACGCTGAGAGCACAGCAAGCTCACATTCCCAGTGGTTTCGGGAGGATAATTGCAGCGAATGAGACTTCCAGGGAATTGTGATATCAGTGTTGGATGTCTGAAAAGTCCCATTTCGGATTAACATATGTCAGAAATGTGTGTGTTGCATGTAATATCTGTGTTTTGTGATGTGTGCAGCAGGGATTTTGATATGCGTTTGTCTTCTGTTTGTGTTCCAGTACATGACTGCTGCAGCTGCCGCGCCGCCTATGCAAGGGACCTACATTCCCCAGTACACTCCTGTGCCTCCAACAGCCGTCCCTGTCGAAGTAAGACTCACACGCATGCACGCCGTGCTCGCTAATAATCGAAAATCTGTCCAGGTTTACCCAAAGGAGGACGTCATCACTCCTCGCTAGCTCCACTCGCTTCGTCATTTCTAAACCTGCTCTCACCACATCAACAGACCAAAACAGTCGTTAAATAGACGGATAACATTTCGAAGCGCGCCGTAAATTGCTCGTATTCTCTCCGAACAAATGGGCCTGGCACCGCCGGCGAATAACAAGGGTGGAAAACTGCAAGCAAAGCAGGATGAGTCAGAAGTTTTATAGTATTTTTGGGAAAGACATTTGAAGTGCAGGACAGACTTTGTCACTTCTTCGGCGGGCTGTCTGAGCTCCTTGGCAGGTTCGGGCAGTCCAGCCGTGAGAAATGATGAACGCGGAAAGCGGGCGGGTAGGCCGGCGAGGAGAGCGGGACGGCTGTCTGGCGGCTGACAGCGCCGTCGTATTCAGATGGACTATCAGTCGTGTATCGGATGACAGCAGCTGAAGTGAGACACAGTGCCGGCGGTGCTGTCTCTCTCTCTCTCCCTCCGCAGCCGGTCCGGGCTGGTAGGTAGCTGGAACACACACATCCGTCAGCCACGGAGCTCTGGTTAGCCCAGCAGCCACGGACAATGACAGTTTCCCCTGACAGACCCATTAGTCGCTCCTCCCCTCCTTTCATACCCCCCTCCTCTGAAAGTTCCTCATGAAGGAGTGGGGACGGAGGAGAGAGATGTAGTTGTAGTGTAGCCCATGGCGCCTCTTACCTATTTCATCCTCAGCGTCGTCCTCTCAATGCCAGCGTCAGCGGCGGGGTGTATATCACTGCATCAGCCAGTGACTGGAGGGCTGATGTATGGACAGGACGCCGTATCCTTGAGAGCTTGTTAAAGGTGATTGAGATGGCTCAATGATGGGGACTATCGGTAAAGCTAGACACATAAAAAAGGGCTAAGAGGCTGTTGTGATGAATTCAGTGCACATGGCCATCTTTTTACTTAAAAACAGATGTAAAAGTCTGCAAGCAATTTACCACATGTACTGAAAGTCTCTTTTATTATTCGTACATATTTGACACTTATACACTAATCCCTGTGTCAAATCACAGTAATGTGACTACTTGTGTATTTTATTCAACCATTTGGTTCCCATTATTCATATTCAATATAATGCAATCTCTGAACACGGACCTCTTAAAGGGGGTATAATTTTCCAAGGAACCCCTCATAATCGTAACACAGATTAAACATAATGCTTACTACCATTTGTACTCTTAGATGCCATTGGAACTATTTGTATTCTAAAACTTTTCAACCTAAATACGTCAGACCTGTTTGATAGTGATAAACAGAAACAGATTTCAATCTGAATCATGTTAACACCACTTTGTTTTGCCCTGGTGCTTTGTAATCAAATCGCTTTAGCTTGGCCGGCTTCATGGCGTCAATCGCTAGCACCTGAAGACACATGACGCATTTTGGTTTCCTGTCGCTGTCGCTCGATAGAACTGCCATGATGTGATGTTTCACAATCATATCAGAGTTTCTATTGGCCCAAAGCTAACGTGGGTGGTAGTAATGAACATAATATGTTTCTTTTATTGGCGCAAATGGTCCCCATCTGCAGTTACGTATGTACTTTTTAATGATACAGCACAATTTTAATAATTTATAGCAAATTATTTTGCGGACCCCCCACTTTGAGAATCACAGGCTTAAGTAATTTAATTGTTATATAAAAGACAAACATTCTTCATATTTGTCTTATAATGCTGTATCACATTTGAATGAAATGTTCAAATTCAAAACAACAATTTTTGTATGGCTGCACCTTTACTCTAACCTGACCCGCCATCTGAGAAGCCGTCATTGAAAATACTCTGCAGGTGATTGGATGAACCATATGTCAATCAAACTCTTGCCGAAGCCAGTCGGGAGAAGAGCGAAAACAATGTTTTCCATCGAGAAAAACCTTTAGTGCCGTTCTTTGCTCTTTCAGTGAAGAAATAGTTTCCAGTTCTGATATAACTGATGCTATTGCCACTACGCTAACCTCTACGAGCCGCCATAGTTGTTAAGAACAAACAGACGCCACTCCGTAGACACCTAAGCCACGCCCGTAGCTGCCAGTAGCTCCTCACAGGACACTGATTGGTCCGTGGCCTGGCTTGCCAGACACAAACGCATTACTTGAAGCCTGACGAGATGGATTTTTGTGTTATATGACATCGCGAAAATCCAACTGCTGTGCAAGGTAAACTTTGCTGTGCATAAATGGAAAAATTCTAGGTGTCTCCGCCATTATTTGATATGCATTTGTGACAGGCAGTATGTTGGCGCCCTGGGATGGAAAAGTTTCATATTTGAAATGAAGTTCTGTCGGTGTGAGAATTGCTTATCTATGAGTTCAGATTAATGGACCTGTCAGTCTGAGAAGTTAATAATCACAACAGTTTTATTTGATCTACTTTTGTGTCATATCAAAACAGTTTTGTTTATTATATTATATATTATTATTTATTATTTTTAAAGCCCAATATTAAAAAAAAATTCTTTATAGTCTGTAGTTAGACCGTTGGTTTGGGTCAAGAGAAGGACACGCAATAGTGCACAGAGTATTTACAGAGTAAAAGTAGTAGAAATCGATTCAGTACTTTTCAGCAGGAAGTGTCGAGCTTTGCAGAGAGGTGCTTGTTAAAGCTCCGAGCTGACACATTTCCTGCCGTGTGTGTCCTCAGGGAGTGGTGACGGACAACTCCCCCCAGACAGTGGCTCCCTCGTCACAGGATGTGACTGGCCAGCAGCAACAGATCCAGGTGGACAGTGCTGCCGACCATGTTCCTGCTTACTCATACCAGTCCAAGTAAGTCCAGCAGTGAAGCATGTCAACTGTTTTAACATGGCATTCTCTCCTTTCAGGGTGGATTTTTATTATTTATTATTAATCTTTTTTATTAGTTATGATGATTATTTTTCAGATTATTTTTATTTTAAACATAAGCATGAGGTGTGGGCGATATGACAATATATGATTTGAGATAATATAAATTTGTCATCAGAGATTTTGCCATACCTTTTATACAAAGGTATTTATCCTTTTATTATCTCTGTGTGTATTAGGTCATGTTGCAAATCAATGAGCAAGGTCATATTCATCATTTATGGTCATATTGGATTTTTATATTTTGCAAACATGTAATGAAATAATGCACTGTTTATGTATATCAGGTCATTATGTAGTCTTTACACATAAATTCTGTCACCAACACACCCTAAGTAAATCAAACTGGTATAGACAGGCTTCCTGTTTGTTAATTATTTGGTGAACTGGATTGATATTATCATATAAAATATGTTTTTGAGATGTTTTGTAATTATAGTAATAAAGTTAGTTGCCTTTGACAAATAGTCCACAGATTTTACTGTTATCAGGCCAGTAAATAGGCATTATCGGTCGCTATTAGCGCCATAGATGTTGGTCAGTAGGGGCCTACTACGTCTAAGGGGAACTTAAAGGGGAACTACACACATTTTCAGAATTCACACGTTATTCCTATAGTCTAAGATAGTCCAAAAAAATATTAGTAAACATGAAAAACTCTCTCCTAAATCCACAAACTATATATAAAGTGTGGAACTGCTCCATAAACAATGAATGGGGAGAGATGTTGTAGATGACACTGAGATCACCCAGGGGAATGTTCTGAGTATATGGGAACATTTTCTGTTTCACAACTGACAACACTACAATAGAATAAAGCTCATTTGGGTATAAAAAGAACACAAACATCTGTGGGTCCATAAATCAGTCTCCTATCATTGTCTATGGAGCAGCTGCACATTTTATACCCTCTGACATCAGAAGTTTGACACTTACATCTCTGGTTTCTGGCTTTGAGAGAGAGAGGAGCTCATGTTCACAAATATTGATTGAACTGTATTAGGCCGTGGAAATAACATAGTGTAAATCTTAATTTAGGTGGTGTTCCCCTTTAAAAGCAGCACATTCGAACACATAGTAAAACTGCATGAAACGTTACGTTTTGAACACAAACTAAAAGGTTGTTTTAGGTTTAGGCAACAAAAACACTTAGTAAGGTTTATGGTTTAAGACATTGTGTTTTGGCCTAAAATAACTATATTTCAAAAGTGAAAGCGAAACCTAATGTTGTGAACACAAAGACAACTAAAAGCCCTGTGTTGTGCCCCCGACCTCCACCCAATATGGAGTTTCACGCTGTTTCTTTTCCTCTCGTAATTACTACGGTTGCTAGAGGTCGCTGTCGTCTTCTTTTATTCATTCTTTTGGTGATCAGATCTACCATCTGATCTACTATGTGAATAGGTGATAAAACCTACCAGTGGGTGTAGTAGGCCCCTACTGACCCACATCTATGGTGCTCATAGCGACCAGTAATGCCTAGTTAATGGCCTGACAACAGTCGAAATCGGCTGAACAGTTTTAGTGCAGCAGCACAGTATGAAATACTAATTTAAACAAAATGCGAGTACTAAGAGAAGCAGCAGTGCCATTATAAATGACTCAAATTATTCCTGGCTGCTGTTGTCATTCGCTTGTCATTATGCCAGCACTTTTTGCTTTTCTGACCCGATCAGAACAGTTTAACGTGATTCATTTTGCTTCCGTCTTCTGACGGGGCTGTCAGCTGTCAGCTCTATTGCATTTCTGTGTTTGTAATATTGTGCTTTGATTACAATCCCCCCCCTCTCTCTCTTTCTCTCTGTGTGTTTTCTCCTCTTTCATCAGATAGCAACGGCCTGAGCGAATGTTCCTGTGACAGCGTTGCCTTGAGACAGAAGGTGGCTGCACTGTGAATGTGAGGAAAAAAGAGAAAAGAAAAGAGATTGCTTCCAGATTGCCCAGGCACCAAAAAAGAGACACTTTTTTCATTTCCTACCTGGCCTACGAGAGAAAAAAAAAAAAGAAAAAAACGCAAGAAGGAGGCAAAGAGTGCTGAGGAAGGTGATGGGAGAATTGCTGGGCACAGTGCAAAGAAGTGAAATAGTTTAGTCTGGGAACCTGCCTGAAGGGCTGGGCCGAAGCTTGAAAAGTTTCTCAAAGAAAATTCTCAACCAATTAAAAAAAAAAAAAAGAAGAAAAAAAAAGACAAAAAAAAAGGTTGAATGCGCAGGTAGGTGATGAAGTTTATTTTGTAATTAGAAAAACGGGAGTCAAGTTTGAGATACACACAGAGATTGTCTTCCTCAGATATTAAGCTACAATTTCTTTTCACTCTTTTTTATGTTCTAGTGTTAAATTTTAGTTTTCTAGATATATTCGAAAAGTGTTTTTTTCTTTCTTGAATCTTCATGGCCTTAATTTGAAGGGCGGCAGAAACTTTTTACAGAGTTAAAGTCTGACGTCTGGTTAAGAAAAAAAAAAACGAAATCAGTCTCTTGGACCACTCGGAGGGTTCAAGACACTGGATGAGTTGTTTTAAAGAGGAAAAAAAGAATCTATCACATAAGCTGTACAGATTTAATAGAGAAGAGCTTTTTTTTTCTTTTCTTCATTAGAAGAAAACTTTGATAATTATTATGTCAGAGGTAACTAAGTGTCAGAAGAAAACAAAATGTCTGTTGGGGATAAAGACTTGTGGGGGGGAAGAAGAAGCTTTGAAGAGATTTTTCACAATGAGGAAAAAAAATGAAAACGTGAGAAAACGTGCTGCATTGTGGATGCAGTCTGTTGCAAAATGCTGAACTTGTTTTTTATTATCATAATTATTATTTTACATGGCGAAGTTGCTGTCGACAACATTAGTGCTTTTTATCTGCCACATTTTACCTTTTTTATGAGCTTTAAGATGTTTTTAGCCCGCTTTGCTTGTCACACTGCGAAAAGGAGAAGAAGAAAAAAAAAGATGAAAAAAAATATAAAATGAAAAAAAAAAAATTTAAAAACTACGGAAAAAATTCTGGCAGTGAAATAAAAAAAAAAAAAACAGTAGATTCAGTAGGAGCTTAACGGTTTAAACCAATCAGTGCAAAAGCAATAGAAGAAATTGTTGACAATTTCTGTAGTCTTTCCTAGTTGTGGATCAAATGCAGCCCATGGATGGCCATTTTTATACCAAAGATGAAGAGACACTCTGAACCAGAGTTTTGTTTTGTTTTTGTTTCCTTTTTCCTTTTCATTTTTCAGTTTGATTTTGTTGTTGTTGATGTTGCTGTTGTTGATGATGATGTTAATGTTGATATTGTTGTTGTTGATGTTGCTGTTGTCGTTGTTTTTTTTTTTTATTTGACCTTGATGGCCGGACCAGTCCTTACTATCCTTCTCAACATCTTCTGTTTTCACCGGGTTTAAGCTACGTTTTCCACGGTTGTCCAAGCTGTCACACACACACAAACACACACACACACGCACACACACACACACACACATATCCAAACATACACACACTTGCAAACACACATCAAACAGTATTTAAAGTGTGATGCAACCAGTGGTAGTCCTACCAAATGTTCTCTTCGCCTCCTCTTCTTTGTCTTTTGGTTTCTTTATGTCACATCACTTTTACGATGCTTTCACACACCGTGGGTGCATTCCACCTCTCTCTCTCTCTTTCTCTCTCTCTCTCTCTCTCTCTCTCTCTCTCTCTCAGATGCTGCAGGGAAAACTTTAGGAAACAGATTGGGGGAATGTTGCTCGCTACGCTCCGTGGTTGTCGACACATTGCTTCCAGCTTTGTCCCTTTAGTGGTTTCTGTCCTCGGTCTCTTTATCTCTTTAATTCAAGCGTAAAAAACTCAGCCATTCCTCAAGATACTGAGCTTCAGTGTTGATCTCCCTGCTGCTGTTTGACCTCCTTTTAATCTCTATCACCAAACCTAGGTCCCTTTTTTGAGTATTTACCTGCCCAGAATACCAGATGAGTTGTGTTTGCTGCATGTTGGACATCAGGTAAGTTGTTAGTCACAATAAGAAGTGTACAAATCTGAGTTTGAACTCTTTAGAAATGATTGCATAAACTTTATGGCACTTTAATGGTAGTGACTTAAAACAACCGTGAAGAAACATAGACTGCATATGAAGTTGGACGACATGACAGCTCCCCAAAAGTGAAGCCAAAACATCTTGATCGCCCCCTGGTGGCTGGCTGCAGTATAGGTTGTAAATCCCGCCCCCCTCTATGTTAGCGGATGGGACATGGGCCAAACTAAAAAGTCAGTTAGGTAGTTCTTATCACACAGATGTATGTTCAAGTGTTGGTTTTATTTAGTTATTTGATGTTATAAATAGAAGGTGAGACGGCATGATTGATAGTGTGTTTGACAGCTGCTCTGAGTGAAGTAGTCGTGGAGCTGGAGGCTCGGGAATTGTACGTGAGAGGAGATGTAACTTTAACTTTTTATAACCATCACAAGTCTGTGTGATAGAACATGTTTCAATTTGATTATGAATGTAGTTATAGAGATATTATGGGTAGTTAGGTGGCTCACGCTAACAAGCTGTGATTGGCTCGGGCGGGTGTGAGGTCGGACCTCGTTACCTGGCTCCACATGACGTCAAAATGTCAAGATAGCAGCTTCTGTATGCTGAATATTTTGGCTTCACTTTTGTACAGTGGGAGGAAGTGGAGATGCGTCATCCGTCTATATGTATAATCTATGTGAAGAAGTAAAAGAAATGCTTGAAAGAATAATTTGACATTTTACAGAAATGTGCGTATTCCCTTTCTTAGATGAGTCTTGTCTGTACGGTAATTATGAAGCTACCGCCGGCAGCTGGTTAGCTTAGCTTAGCACAAAGACTTGAAACAGCTAGCCCGGCTCTGTCCGAAGGAAACTAAATCCACCCACCAGCACCTCTAAAGCTCACTGATGAAGACGTTTTATATCATTATTCAATCTGTACAAAAACTGAAGTGTAAAAGCGACACCTTGTGGTTTTCCAGGGGATTATGTGCCGCACTATTTCTTGGCCAGGCACAGTCATTTATTGGAGTCTTGTCATCACCGCGAGCTTGACAAGCAACCAGCAGAGACTCCAGGAAGTTACTGTGAAGAAATGTCCTTTAAAACAAACCCGAACAGAAGCAAAGATCTGTTTGCATTGTAAGACGACCGTCTCTCTGACACTAACAAGGCGTGGAAGGAGTGTGTGTTTAAAGGCTAGAAAAGGACCGTCTGTCTTGAACATCCCCCCTGATCATTTGCCCAACACAAGCGCACACCTGTGGGAAGTAACTAGGCTTCTCAGCAGCCGTAACAAGATGTTGACGGCAGCTCCTTCCTCGGCCCCGCCACTGAGTGTCAGTTACACCCACTGGTTGTCCCAATTTGTTGCACAAACAACCCCGTCACATCTTATCCGGCTCTCGCCGTCCCAGAGCTGTGTGAGGTTTCATCTCAGAGGATTGTCCCCTGAAGAAATTGCCTGTGGGACGGCAGCCATTTCTGCCCCCATTACAGCAGCCTTTGTGTGTCGGGAGCGCTGTGTGTCTGCTCTGTTGGCCCATGTCCGCTCTCTCTGCCCCACTGTGGGGCTAAAAGGACCCCGTTTTTTTCCCCTGCTTCACTGGCACCATTAATGTGCCACAGCCACGCCAGGCTCCTTTTGCTCTCATTTTCCCTCATTCTCCCCCCTCTCTCGCTCTCTCTCTCTGAGGTTTCTTCTCTTTATTGGATGGTGCAGTAGCAGAACCACAAACCAATTTCAGTCACTCTCGCAATGAGGCTTGACGGGCCCAATTTGTCTCCCTCGGGGGCAATAGGATCCACTCCAGTGTCCCTCAAAAGACCCCTTTCTTCCCGACAGAGAGGGAGCTTTTTTGTTTGGTGACAATTGCAATTGAGCTCCTGCAGTTCATGTGACTCATTCGAATCCAAAGTCCAGCGCTGCATGTTGGGGCCACGATGGCGTGTTGTGCACATGACAGGCGAGCCACGTCATAGCGCGTGGCGACGCTTGTAACTAGCTAATCAAATTGTACGTCGAGTGCCTTTTAACAAAGCTTCCAAATGATTCCAAATTATCCGTGTGATAGTTTAAAGCACATGGAAGAGCTTGTTTGGTTCAGCTGTGCTAAAGAAATGTATTGAGGCTACTCTATGGTGCTAAAGAGGAAGCAGTCTCGGGCTTGTGCCTTCATTTATCCGTGTGACAAGCCGGCCACTGTTGATCATTTGGCCGTCGACTTGCTCTTAACAAGCCACCTGTTCACCTGACGACACAAAAGAAACGGGCACACAGGTTCCTAAAGTGAACTACACCTTTTAAAGCCATACGCACATTTTCTTTTTCTCTCAGCGTTAATACCTTTTTATCTTCCATCCACCAACGGAGGTCAAAAGCCAAATGCGTCATTCAAACTGTCTTTCAATGACCATTCAGCTGTTCATTGTCCAATCAAATCAACACCTTTTCCTTTCATCTGATGCCACCTAACATCTGCTTGTATTCGCCTTGAGGCTATGATTTGCTCTTATCTCCCAGTGAATGAGTCTCCGCCACATTACGGCCTTTAAAGGCCCAGATGCATCAAGCCAACATCAGAGAACTAGAGGCGATGAAGGCTGACCGTTGCGTCGCCTCACGTCATCTTTGTCTTGGCCAACAAGTTGCATTTGAACACACCGCAAAGACGACAGCCGACGGCCAGTTAGCACGTACGTTCTGCGCCTTCGTGAGAGGAAATAACTCTCCCTACCAGCAGATCGCAGTAGTCTGTATTCGGCATTCAAAAAGGGAAACAGGAAGACCGAGGACAGCGGATATACAAGCCGTTATTATGATACGTACATGAAACAAAGCGGCGTCTACTGTTGGCTTGCTTTCCTCACTTCCGTTTCTCTTCTCGTGCACTGATTTGCTTAAGCTGAACAGCCAATCAGAGTGATTCCTCTCACCGATAAGCTCCGCCACCGATTCAACAAGCTGAATCGGCCAAAAAAACCTCAGACACGGGCAGACTAGAGCCGCTCACCGACGGCCCCAAACTGTACGACGGCCGACCGTCGGCTTGGTGTGTCAGGGCCTTAATGGCTGACAACTGACAAATGCTGGGTTAGGGTTAGGCTCCATGTCGCTCATCTGTTCGTCATTGTTCCATGTATTCCATTTCCGAATCATTTAAAGTGTGAACAGAGCTGCTAAACTATAACTCAACCAGTTTTAAGCTAGTGTGTGTGTCAGTGTGCGTTGCGTGAAGAGTTCTACAAGCGAGTTCTTCAGACTTTTACAGCTGCTGTTTTATAGTACAGAAGACCTTTTTGAAGTTTAATAGGACTCATAATGTAGGAGTTGCACATCGGAGAGCAGAGCGTCCCACAAATGGCCTGAGATTCAATAGTAATGGCATTATGGGAAATGGGATTACAAATAGCCAAGAGATTATGGAGGGGAAAAAATGCACAACAAAGAATATCAGCTCTATTTTGCTAATGGAGATTCAAGAAAGAGAAAGATGTTAAGGCAGGTGTTTTGCTTTTAGTGTACGCTACCAATATCTCATAGAGATCTGAAAGATTACCCGACTGAACAAACAGAAATGGCTTTTTCTTAATAGCACAATGGCATAATGTACCTTTTCAGAATACCAATACCTTTGTGGAAGTGTACAGAAGGCGTGCCTGCAATTTTAAGGAGGCTGTAACAGAACCGCTCTGCTCCCAGTCAGCCCATGTGTCAGCACAAACCAGGAGCCAGCTATACCAAGAGAGAAAGTGTATGTGTGTGGGAAAGAAGAGAGAGGAGGATCATTAGCTGCTGTTGCCGGGCAGAAGTGGTCATAGCCTCGAGTTTCTCCGTCTTCGTGCAGCAGTGCGTCCCCCGTATAGGACTCCGGGAGGTGACCAGCTCGACCCATCGCTAATAAGCAACACACACACTCTTCCTTTCCTGCGCCATCGCACCAAGACAGACTCCTTCTCCTCTTTTCTACACAGTCGATCATCATTTTCCACCTCTTCCATCTTTTAAGTTTGGTATTTGACATACCGAATCACCACTTTCCATCCATCCGTTTGCATCACTTGCATTCCCTTCCGTCCCTTTCTTCAAGTCTACATCAGCATCCTTTTAAGACCCCAATCTGCTGCTCTCTCATCGTCTTGACCAGAGATCCAGATCCAATTTGCAACATGCAAGCTGTGATTGACATTGTGTCCTCTTATGTTCATTTTGACACGTTTCACTAATCAAAACAAACGGCATACCTGTGACCCACGCTAGTGCATGCGAGAGCCCTCTAGAACGATCGTTCGTGGAATTAATGGGACTCATGGATTAAAGGCCTAGTTGCCACCATCGCATTCATTAGTTTCTATTGGCAGTGACAGCAGGTTGGAGGTGGAATGTCCTCGTCGGCATGTCATTGATATTGCTGAGTGAACTTTGGTCCTACTGGTGCTGTAACACCTTTTAACTGTTTGCCTGCTTAAGTGTCAGGATGATATTGTTTGCTTCCATAGTGCCATAAAGATAAAAGAAAGTTTATGCAATCATTTATTAAGCATTTAAAGTGTTAAGATTAACAATTATCTGACAATATCTGAAACACCATAATGCAGTAAATGTCACTCATCTGGTGCCTCGAGTACGGAAGCCCTGAGAGCCAAGTGAGAAAAAAAAAATCTGGTGATCCATTTTCTAAGTCTGATCTAAATTGTTTTTCTCTCTTTTGTGTTTATGATTTGAGAACAGGTGGAAAAAAGGTTTTGCCAGGATAACCTTTCTAAATTCCTTACTTCTGTTTTTCATCTGCGAAGAAAAAAACAAAAAAAAGGTTTTGTCAGGATCATTTTTCAAAGTTATTTTTATTTTCATCTGTGAAAACGGGTGAAATGAAAGTTTTGGCAGTTCAAATCAATACAATTTATTTTTATACCGGCAATCATAACAGAAGTTATCTCAAGACGCTTTTCATATAGCACACAGTCTAGACTGTACTCTAAAAGGTATCGGGTGTTTTTTTTGTTTTTGTTCAGGTGTTTGTTGTTGTAATACTCATTCCGGACACAAGAGGCGCACCACTACCCCATGTTCTAAATAGGACTAAAAGCATTCATGTTTTCTTCCAGGCGAGTTTTAAATTACAGAACGTATTAACACACAATATAAGCCTCCTGTGGCTGAAATGAGTATTACATAACAACAAAGACCTGTTTTCCTCCTGTTTTTAAGTCATAAACACAGGAGAGAAAACAGTTTAGATCAGACTTAAAAAATGGATCACTAGATTTTTTTCTCACTTGCATATCAGGGCTTCCGTACATAAGGTAGGTAATCAGATGCTCAGAATTGCTTTCCAACTTCTATTTGATACAGGAAGAAGGAAGAATACTGTACAAGTAGAGCGAATGGTTGGAAATGCAACATTTCAATCCCCGTCAGTCCTCAGTGGATAACTCACACACTCTCTACAAGGTAAATCTGATATTCTGTGAGCTTAACCTTCTCTGAAACACCCGATAAATACAGCTCTCAGACTTTACCTACATCCTGGTCTTCTCTAGGTTTTCAAGGCGAGTTGCTTACTTTACTGCGTTTAAAAACAAACAGTTTTCTCAATCCGTCTCTAACTCACCGTTTTTTTCCACAAACGCATGATCAGACATGATCCAGAAAGTCATTTATGTGGTGTGGCTTCCACACTGTCACAGAAGTAAACTCATTAGATGACATGTCATACTCGGTTGTCGCGAGGTTCCTTGCGTTTGCAGCCATTCCACATTGATTCTCGTGTGTTAGGAAAAACAGTAGTTCAGAGTTACTCTCACAGCCCGTCTCCCACAGAGTGTAAAGAAGAACCGTGGCTCAATTACTCATCATAGACCAGCACTCACACTCTCACACTCTCCACACACATAATGCAGTGGGAAAATTGCTCAAACTGCCCCCCCACAAGAGCGAGGCCCTGTGCTTTTTAATTGATGCTTCGGTCCACCTTTGATGAGAGCTATCGATTGGCCACACAACTCCAGGAGCGCAGCCAGCCAGCACAGCCGTCGCAGAGTTCAAACAGCTCCCAGAGAAATACAAAATCCAACAATCACTAGGAAACGGCCGACCAAATGGTTGAGAGATGGCCAGCACAGAAAGTGCACGGGATTAATTTACCAGATAAAAAAAAAAGAGGAACTATTTATTAGGACAGCAGAGCGGTTTTCAAATTTTTGTTTTCTCTTTTTGTTCGTTTTTCACTTTTGTTTCAGCGCCGAGGAGGACATGGTCACGCCTCACACACGCTGCTCAGTGTGTGTGATCTTTGAGAAACTTATCTGTACATCTGTGGATGTTAGGATTTGACTTGGGTTTTATGAGTTGTTGTTTTTTTTCTCTCTGATGAAGCTTTCAATAAAAAAAAAAAAAATGTGGAAAAAAAGCACCAATGAGCTGTTTCTGCTTTTCATCTGCATTGTGTCTCATCGCCGCTAGCTGATTTCCCGTCCTCGAGCCGTTATTATGAAACATTTATTATGCGCCGAGCATCCTCCGAGGAACACGCACACACACAAAGAACACACCATCTTACCCATAGCCTATTATCTATATGACTAAATTGCAGCTTGAAGCGAGAGGAAGCCCTATTATTATCATCCAGCCTGATGGCACCTGCTGCGCGCTGACCTTGGGCCCTCACATCCTCTCATAATTACAGCCTTCGCAAATGGAGCTAATACCTCTCAATGGGATTTCCCCCATCGCAGCTCGCACACACTTGATTGGGCGTAAAGTGGTCATAATCAAAGATGGAGGAGCCTGCCGGAGGAGGAAGTGGATCGATGGCAATCAATCTTCCTCTTCACTCTCATTTAGGCCCAATCAATTGCTGTCCTTGTCACCTCCTAGGGACGCCTGTACTGTCAGTACCACGACTGCACTGTAGCCAAGTTTCCACCACGCGAGACGTCTCCGCAAGATCAAGAGCAACAAGGCCGGCACTCCGAGACAAAGGACATCTTAATAGAGAACAATCGACTGGTTGGATTGGACTGTGCACTCGAATGTGTATGATCGGGCCGTGAGGACTCGCAGCTTCCTTTTTTTTTTTTGCATCTGCTGATCTGAGAATACGTGGAAGTACCTCAGTGCTCGACAGAGATAAGCGTCGGCGTGGTACATTTGCAGCAATTTAAAACATTTTACTGCTCTGAGAGACTTCTCCGTGGCACCACGGATTTCTCCGCCGCACGCTGGAGGCTGTTAAATCTGGGAAAATGCAGTGGGATCCTTTTATCGAGTGAAATGCCACAGATTGAATCTCGTTCCCTTGGAGCCAGGCAGCCTCCTTATCTGGACTTATAGAGATGTAGCAGCTGAGCACCACAAGGGTGCAGCATACCAACACAGATGTTATCTGGTGTGTTTATTTCACAGAGGAGTGAGAAGCCCTCCACACACACACACACACACACACACACAGACACCACCAGCACCATTGCAAACAGATCAAGGGCATCTCCACTGGGTGAAACACGACAACACAACCAGCCTTCCCATCGAGCGTTTGCCATCTGCTGAATATATACGCAGATTAGGAAGCAAAAGCCTGGACGTGTATTAAAATATATATCTGTCCTACTTGCAGTACAAATTGTGTGATTGATGTGCATTCATATATATATATAGGATAAACATGCCCTTTGAGGGCTCTCCGGATGCTGCGTTTGGCGTTGATAAGGGTGCTGATGGCAAATCCTGTGACAGCTGTGAATTATGTAGAAACCGATAAATCCCATGTCCGTTTAAAGGTACAGACCTGAAAGAGAGAGTAAATTTGGAATTTCTTTTTTACAGCACAATAAATGCTAAAATGACAGCAGCAAATTATGAAAATTTGATTGGTTCATAAGCTTTTTTTCACATTTCTCTTCATCAGGCTGTCATCATTGCAGCTCCAAAATGTCCTGATGTTATAGAGGGGTGCAGGGATGACGTATTTTTGAAGTAAAAAGCTAACGTTAGGCTATAAACAAAGTACACCACAGTTGCATGAGCGTGAGTATACACAACGTATATAGACCTTATTTCAGACATCTAACTAAAAACTCATTGACTTCCAGACGAGGGAACAGGAAGTGCTAAAATGCTAACTCATTTCCGGGTTTTAGGACTCATTCCTGTAGTACTCTATAAACATGACCCATGTGGTACAAAACAAGCAGCAGTAAATGAACCGTTCTTTTGGCAGTGAAGGATATCTATTTGCCTACAACAAATGATCTGTGCAGACCTCGGGGGGCGACAAGGTTTCAGGTTCCAGCTAGTTGAACACAATTGATTTTATTCCAGACCAATCTAAACAGGGCACTCTGAGAATTTGGGGTTGATTGGGTCTGGGACCTTTAAGGACCCCGAGCTTCCAGGTGCAGTCCGAGCGATTTTGCATCCAATCAGGAATCTGTGATCGTCAGCAACCACGAACACACCTGGTGCTGCCTTATTAGCTTATACTCCACTAAAAGAGACATAATTAACCAAAGGATAGGGTTGGGGGGGGGGGGGGGGATCTGCACTGCTGAGCTAAAATCTAAATAATGCCGGAGAGGGATTTGGTGTGTTTTGAGGGGGAATTCATTATTCGCTTAATCTAGGAATATGTGAATACAACATTAGGCCAGTAAACCTCATTACAAGAAGCTAAATGTGGATATCTCATTAGTGTGGAAAATGCATGATTCATATTTATACACTATCTAGGTCCGTTAGACTCAGGAAGATATATTGCATAAGTAACATGTCTATAATCCTGCATGGCACAAATCTGAAATTGTTTATGGATGATTCCAGTTTATTACAACTTTGAAGGAGAGCAGTAAAATATTATCCAACCGTCTTTTGTGAATATCCATCACAGTTTAGACACCGACTTCCAGGTTCGAATTTGATCTTCCATATTTGCCAGAGTGAGTGCAACCTGTCTGATCTCAGCAACTACTCTGGTGAGTACAATGTCATCACAACTGATAACAAGAATGACTAAAACCACAAAAATAAGACAATAGACTAGAATTATCCTTAAAAAGGTTTGGGGTTGAAGTTTAAAGTGCAAGTGTGTAACATTTTGGGGGATCTATTAGCAGAAATGGAATATAATATTCATAACTTGGTTTTCTTTAGTGTTTAATCACGTGATAATAAGAATAGTTGTGTTTTTGTTACCTTAGAATGAACCCTTTATATCTACATAGGTCCTCTTCACGGAGTCCACAATGTTGCTCCTCCATCTTTTTACAGTAGCCCAGAACGGACAAACAAAACACTGGCTCTAGAGAGAGCCTTTCACGTTTTTACGTTACCTGAAGGCCACCGTAGTTCTCCAACATGCTTGTGTGGTTTTGCACTCGGCGGCTGTGAGTGGAGTGTTATTCAGTTGGTTGCAATCTGCAACCAGACCACTAGTTGCCGCCAAATCCTACACACTGTCCCTTTAAAGCTGCACTAATCATTCATCTTACTTTTAACGACTTTTAATACAACCATACTTACTTAATAGGCCTATTTTGTTTTACAAATTCAGTGTTTTCTTCTCCCTGACGTTTGGCCATTGTTCTATCAGCTCTTTGGTGGTTTTACTGCTTACTTTTCTAACTCTAGGCTGTTTAACAGAGAGGGAAGGCACTGTAAATATAACTGTTGTGTTCAGTCTTCACTGTGCCCTTATCCTGTGAGATTTGTTTTAAGTTTATATATTAAATAATAATAATACAAACTTTTAAAAATATCAATTTCATTTAGTTTCACAGTAAGGAATGGAAAGCTGAGATATAGGCCCACTGTATATTTTTGAAAAAAGGTTGTCTTAAACCCCTTAAATCAAGAAGGCCTTGGGACCACCCGTGAAGCGTTGGCGACCTCTAGTGGGGGTCGGGATCCCCAGGTTGGGAACCAGTGCTTTAGCAGACGTAGTAATTTTTAAGGATGCAAAGGAAGTCGGGTGATGTTATTATAGAGCGCAGGGAGGAAGTCAGGTTGATTCTGAGGAAGTGACCAAACACACCGATTAATGCAGCTTTAAATGTCCAGTTATTGTTCCACCTGCATAAAGAGCTTTATCATATTTATCCCTTCAGCATGTGTTAATAAACAAGGTGTGAACATCTTCGCCACATGTGCTCCTCAGGCCGACAGGAGAACAAGTGAAAAACACGGATGTCTTGTGCTGCATCTACAATGGAATCCCCGTGGCGACACACTCGGTCGGACAGCAGCTCCAATTCAATATTCCCATGATGAATTACTATCATTGTGTAGCAGGAATTGGGAGGCCAGCCAAAGCCTATTGAAGTTTACAATGACATTAGTGGAACAATTGTGTCCCAGGAGATCCTGGGGGCTGCACAGAAGGCATTGTTCCCCAGGTGGCACAGCGGTGGGTCTGTGCCGGGCCCGGCTCTGGTCTCAATATGCTGATGACAATAGGTGTTAATTGAGGATGTGAAGGAAGCTAGTGCCTCGTTACTTTTTACAGTAATGCACCGCTTCCTGTCATTAACCCTTATGTGGGACTCGGAGCAGCCCAGCGAGACACATTCACACACCTGTCCTCATGTTTGGCCAGATTTAGATATTCTTTATAAACTTGGCTTGTTTACAATCTGTTTTATCATCTGACTTATTATGAACAAATAAAAAAAAATCCAGTTGGTAATAACCCCAAATTATTATTTAAGGTGACTCACCGTCAAAAGGCAACTTTAAGGAAAACAGCTGTTTCCTCAGACTGCACAGATACAGAGGGACAGGAAGGGATTATTTTTGATTCTCATGATTGAATCAGATATTCAGGTTACAAGTTTTTGTTTTTTCATTTTCATGAGGTTACTTTAGAACAATCCAAAGGGTTTCTTTTTATGTGTAACTACTTTTAAAGCAGCAGTAGGTAGAATTTGATATGATTTTAAAAAAGTTATTATATCCTGACAGTAGTGCATGAGACAGGTAATCTGAAAATCATGTGCCTCTGTGTCCTCCGGTGCTCCTAATGGCATCTGCAAGATTTCACAGACCGGAGGAAAACAACCAATCAGAGCCGAGCTGGAGCCTGCCGTCTCTGAGCAGCTGTCAATCACTCGTGAACTCCGATCAAATGGTCAAACTAGGCAGCACTGATCAAACATAAATCAATATTATGTTACTGAAATGCCTATTTCTCGTATAAAATGTTTTCAGAAACATCTTGTAGTGTACTGTTTAAGAGTTGAGATCAGTTGAGGAAATACCAAGCATCGCCCACCAGTCGGAGCAAACTTTCTCATGCAGCAGGACAAAAAACAAGCTGTACATTATCCCACTTATTACACGGTTACTTACTTAAGAAATCAATAATTTGACACAAAAACGGTCCGCTAGAATCCGACATCAGAACTGCGCCCATAGCAACGGTCTGTTATACATAGCAACGGTCTGCTATAAAGAAATAACAGACCGCAGAACGCTGTGATTGACCAATCAGAATCGAGTATTCAACAAAGCCGTGTAATAAATCTAGATATTGAATCTTATCCCAATTATGGAAATAAGAGTTTGAACAGCTGTGTGTGTGTGTGTGCGTGTGCGTGTGCGTGTGCGTGTGTAAGTGAATATGTTTGGATAGGAGCTTCCCAGCAAGCCGGACACGAGAGCTGCCCTTTGCTCTCTTTCCCACTGAAGCTGAACTGGTAACAGAAAACAATTACAATATTTTTAACTTTGTGTGTGTGTGTGAGAGAGAGAGAGAGAGAGAGAGAGAGAGAGAGAGAGAGAGAGAGAGAGAGAGAGAGAGAGAGAGGGGGGAGGGGAGGAGACTGAAGAGTGCATAAGCAACTAATACGGTACATGCAGCAAACTTGCAGTAATTTATTGTAACTGTATAGATCACACGACTTCTCCCAAGAAGAAGGAGTATATTGTTTACATGATCTAAAAAAGGGAGAAGAAAAGACAGACAGAAAACCTGTGTTTGTAGGAAATATTAGAAAGTTTATAATACTTGATGAGTGCATGATATTTTAAGATATCCCAGAGATCCCATAGGACTCATTGTGAGGTTTATCTCCACATGGGGATAGCGTCTTTCTTCGTAGCCAGCCGCTGAACTATCCTAACAGGCATTTTAAGTCATGAAATTGACCTTGAAGAGAGAATTGAATGAATGTGCAGTTTTGAGGGCATCTAGTGTGTGATGGTGCTGTAAGCATTTAATGTTTGTGTGCATGTAAGTGAAGAGGCCAAGGCCAGAGATGGATATAAAGAAGGGAGGAATGGGAGGTCAGGGCTGGGAAATGGTAGTAGGAAGTGATAAAGAGATTATGAATACAGAGAGTATAGAGGTGGATATGTGTGAAGGGAAAGAGAGAATAGAAAGGTGACGAGAAGGGTTGCAACGTTAAAACAAGAGGTGTATTAGGGATGTATTGAGGAATGGAAAGAGTGGTAAAGAAGAGGGAAAGAGGTGGAGGGGAGAGAAAGTGTGAGAGAGAAAGAGGCAACTGGTGAGAGAACAAGAGAAGGAAGATATAGGAAGAGGAATAAAGAAAAGAGAAGGTTTATCATCCACCTCCTCTCTTCCCCGTGCAGCCCATCGGACCTCGAGGGCTGCAGGATGAAGTCCTGATGGCTCACTATCACCTCCAGGGTAAGTGATGTGATCTACAGCAACACTGAGCAGGTGAATAAACAGACCTCGCAGTAACGGGAGGAAGACCGCACATGCTCCAGGGGCCGACCCGGCGCCGCAGATTTGTGGGCCTGTAATGGGAACACGTGTAAGCTACTGACATGTGGGGCCGTAAAACACAGCTCCAGCTCCGAGGGCCTCCAAAACACCCTGAGTGTTTTAGAGGGTTTTTATTGTTTGTTTGTTTTTCAAGGTTGCAAGTATCAAATACAAATCAGATAGTATCTGACTCGATATTTTGGAGAATGTGAATATTTGCTTTCTTGTTGAGATTTAAATGAGAAGATTGATACCATCATATGAAGCTGGATCCAGGAGGTGATTAGCTTAGCTTAGCATAAAGACCTGGAAACAGAGAGAAACAGCCATGGCGAAGAAAAAAAAAGAGCTTTTCCCAGAATGTCAAACTATTCCTTTGAAACTAGTTAACTTGAAACTTAAACATTTTTAAGGTGCAGGTGCTTAAAACTAGAATGTATTTTAACGCAACTTAATTTAGGAGTTAATAAGATGCAAATTCTGCTTCTTGACATCGTCGTTATAGCCGTCAGCTATAACGTAGTTAACACCTCCCTAACAATATTCCAGACCAGTTACTTTGGGACAAGTTTAATCATCAAATGAAAATAGTGCTTAGAATAATTTCAACTTAAAGGGGCACGCCACTAACTTTAGTAGTAAAGAAAGTTCAGATTACTTGTTACAAGGAATACTACTTGTACTGTGCTGTAAAAACAGTTTTATAATGTCTTTGAGTTTGAGGAAATAACCCAGATGTTGTCAGGGGTGTGGGGTATGAAAGAAGTGGGTGGGAAGTTTGACCCATACTGGACTAAAGTCTCTTGTAGCGACTAAAAGTCTTGTGTAGTGACTAGTATGGATGTTTTTCACCTGTCTCTTGTGAGTGCCCTAACTTTATCAAAGCGCAATTAATCAATCGATGGAGTTTTGGCTTTAAGATTTATACGGAAGCCCTGAGAGGCAAGTTAGAAAAAAAAATTCCGTTGGTTCATTTTCTAAGTCTGATCTTAATTGTTTTCTCTTCTGTGTTTATGACTTAAGAACAGGTGAAAAAAGGGTTTTGCCAAGATAATCTTTCTACGTTTCTTCTTTTTTTTTCATCTGTGCAGCAGCTGGGGAAAAAAACGTTTTGCCAGGTGATTTTTTTTTTTTCAGGATCCTTTTTTTTCTTTTTAAGTGTTGTTGTAATACTCATTTTGGCCACATGAGGCTGAAGTGCACCTCTACTCCATGTTCTAAATAGGACTAAAAGCATTCATGTTTTCTTGCAGGTGAGTTTTTAGCTTTTTTTTCACCTGTTTAAGAGATGAAAAAGAAAATGCGAAAATATTATCCTGGCAAAACTTTTTTTCCCCATAAACACAGAAGAGAAAAGAATTTAGATGAGACTTAAAAAATAGATCACAAGAATTTTTTTTCTCACTTGCCTCTCAGGGCTTCCGTAACATTTTGTTCATCCTAAACTAACATTATAACTCTCTTAAATTAACCCTTTTCCCAGTGCAGTTTCTAATACTGATTAGCGTGTAAATTGTCAATCAATTGACAATATATTTTGAGTAACAACACAACCTTCAAAATGAACAGGATGTGTAATAATAGCTTTGTTTTAATCTTATCCTTTAATTTTGTGTTTCCTAATACAGTATATTGTAATGCTGCGCATGTCATTGTTCCCCCTGTTTTTCAAATCACTGGGTGTTCGGTTCATCTGTCAACTGGATAACCCTTTGCCCTCGTCAGGCTGCGTGTTGTGAGAGCGTAGTGAAAGAATGGTGCATATACCACAAATGTCATGCCCTCTCCAGGAGGAATAACAATGGAAGGTGGGCTTGGTTAAGGACAACAAGCGGGGGAAATACCACGCTATAAATATGTTAGAAGTGCTGCGTCTGAGTCTGTGAAAGGTCGGTGTTGACTGACTGCGGCGGTTCTGGATTTAAGACGCTGTAAGGGGGTGTAGACTGTAAGCGAGAGGAAAGAAATGGGTGCTGATTATTCTGGGTCAGTGGCCCATACCTTACTCACACATGCACCTCACACAGCTTAAGTTGATATACTGTAAAGGCTTTTTTTTCCCTCGCTCACATACTCATACACACTGCTCGCCAAACTCAATACTGTTTCCTGAGTCCAGCAGAATGTTTTCTAATCTCTCCAGAGTTATGGTACATTACACATGTTATGGCTGCAGCAGACTAACCCTCCGCTGAACTACAAAGAAACTCGACATAGGTGAGGCCGGAGTCAGAAAGGGGCCCGAGCTCCGTTAAGTGCTCCCACATGTGCTGTATTTAACTCGGTATGTGTACGTGTGCCAACTTTTTCATGTCTGCATTTTACTGTGCAATTAATTCTTAGGAATTTAGGCGCCCCACATGGATGTATGCATGTACCCTATGACATCATTCTTGCTTTAGTGTTTCTCTGTGCATGTGTCTGTAGTGCATGTGTGAGCCACATATCAGGCCTGAGGACCATCAGCAGAGATTAGCTGTCTCAAGATCTTGGCTTCAGAACTGTCTAGACTGGTTTTCCTCAAACTTTTCCAACTGAATCAACGCTCCCAACTTGGGTGGAGTAGATTGGCACAGTGTCACAGGCTCGATCCCCAAATGCATTCCCCATTGTTTAAAGTGAGTGTCCGTTATTGCTGTCATACTGTAGCACACAGATTAATGACTAGCTGGTATACATGGTGTTTAGCTGAGCCAGATGTTTCCCTCAGGAGTTAGCATAGACCAAAAACAGAGCTAAAAACAACTTTGCTAAGTATTGTAGTTTTGGTCATGATTCATACCAGTTATGGTAACTTTTTACTCATCATTCTTTGATTGCTTGGATCTGGAGATGTGGCCACAGCTTTAAAGCAGAGTGACTTCTACTTAAACCCATTATGAGACAATGGGCCCCTGGGCACAGACATGCAGAAGGCCCCACCACCTCTCTTACAGGAGCACAACACAAAACCTTGATAGTGGTTTAGCTTCTTTTTGTGGTCATTCTGTGTCTCTGTAGTAATTTTAAGTGTCTTTGTAGTAATTTTGCGGCTCGTTGTAGTTGTTTCGTGTCTCTTTGTAGTCATTTTGAGTCTCTTTGTAGTCATTTTGAGTCTCTGTAGTTGTTTTGCGTCTCTTTGTAGTTGTTTTGCGTCTCTTTGTAGTTGCTTTGTGTCTATTTGTAGTAATTTTTGTCTCTTTGTAGTTGCTTTTAGTTTTGGTGTGTATGTTTTGTGTCTCTTTGTAGTTGTTTGAGTCTTTTTGTAGTTATTTTGTGTCTCTTTGTAGTCATTTTGTGTGTCTTTGTCATCATTTTGAGTATCTTTGTAGTTGCTTTGTGTCTCTTTGTAGTTATTTTGTTTAACTTTGGGCCTGTGCACAGTAGGCCAACCTACCATCCTGAAATCACTTATTATTGCTGCAAGATCTAATGGAAGTCTGGGTAATACGGTAACTTTAATGTTTGGCATCTTCACTTTCTAACAAGCAATTTAGACAATATTGTTCATGGTGACCTTTTCGTTGGCTTGTGTGGTTGTCCGTTGTTTTTCTTTGTGAATTTAAAGCAGAATTGTCATATCCAGAGAGCATAAAAACAAAGCTAAAACGATGGTGGCCAAAACTACGAAAATAAGACCCAGATTGTAAAAACTGAGTTTCTACTGAACATCTTTCTTCCTCCTGGTCGCTGCAGTGTCGCACTACTTTTAATTTGTCTCAGTAAGAAATACATAGCTTTTTAATTCCATGTGTCCTTGCAGCATGAAAGCATACAGCACAGTACATGTTCTCACTTTGCAAAGGAACACATTTTAAACTCCTGCCTCCACTTTAATAATAAATGGAGTTTTGCCAAGGACTTGGCTCCAATCATTTAATGCGGGAAGGTTCAGAATCTGCATATCTTTGAGGCCCTGTCAAGCGTGTGGTGTTGCTAGCCCTGATAAATAATGAATGGGCTGCGTGGACGTGAAGGTTAAGCCACGTAAACCTCGTCTCACTCATCTGTCACTGTCTGCACCATCATCACAGGAACTGAGCCTAAAACATCTGTTGGCTTCAGCTCTAATGGGGAGTTTCTAGTAGAAAAATAGGATGTGTAGTTGTTTTATTCCATGTATTTGGACATCTACCCGTCCATGTTGCCACAACCAATTAGGTTTGCTTTGCTTTATTTCATTCTTTATGCATGACATGGGACATGTGGTACACCCCCTGGTTTAGCTGGTAAATGGCTAATGATGGGAGCTGAAGCCATTGCAGCAAGTAAACACCGGCCAACACCAACAGAGCTACGCAGAAGAGCCTCACCTTCCCTCTGAGGCCGTCAGTATTTCACTGCTCTGCTTTGGGAGCTGAGCTGGCATTTTAATGCTCACTCTTTATTGCTTTTCCTGCTGTTGGTCCGTCTTCCTGCCCACGTGTGTGAGTGTGTGTTTCTCTCTCTGTCTAACTCCAGATATCATAGCGTTGGTCTAGCAGAACGCAGCTCCGTTGCCATAGTACTAGCTGGACAACAAGTGTACACAGTGGTGAAGATTAAGACGTGCAGGCTGGAGCTGGCAGCGAGCAGGCGAAGGGCTCTGCTGTAACTAATGATGCTGTGTTACAGTGCCAGGGCATTCCTCACTGCTTTTCCATGAAACTACACAAGGATTTCCAGAGGAATTGAAAGTGACGGATAGAAAGAGGGAAGATGGGGAAGGCATGGAAAGAGTATATAGTTCTACAGTATGTCTTATGGATACAGCTGGCAGCTGGTCAGAACATCTGGAGTTAGGGGCCTCATTAGATGAAAGATGAGTGCTGGATGAGTTTGAGTGTATCTATAAAGTTAAAATAAATACAGTCTCTCTTGAGGCTTCATGTGTCACTGTTGACGGGAAGAAAGAGCCTGGGATGAGCAGGTTACTGTTAATCTATCCCATTTCATAATCTACTGACGGTGCTGAGTAAATGCTGTGGTATGCTTGGAAACAAATTCAATCTTACAGTATCTCATCTTAAAGGAATAGTTTGACATGTTGCAAAATGCGCTTATTCGCTTTCTTGCTGAGAGTTAGATGAGCCAAAATCAAAAATAAATGAATAAATAAATAAATGACACGATAAATAAATAAATATGCCATTAAAAGTAGCAAAAAACATATTAAAAATGAATGCAGTCATTAATCAATTGATAAAATGTGACATAAATTTATTTTTATGTTTTAATTTGCTTTTTTTGTTACCTTTGTATTAATTTCCTTATTTATTTACTCTTCTGTTTAATTTCCACTTTTATTTATTCATGTATTTATTTTTATGATTTGTTTAATTTATCTATTTATGCCTGTATTTTTATTTATGTATTTATTTATGCATTTATTTTTTATATATTTTTTTTAAATTTATGTATTTATTTATGTGTTTAAGCATTTATTTATCTAGCCTGGCTCAGTCCAATCCATAAGTACCACTGAAGCTCATTAATTAACACACTCTTGTTTGTTTAATCCACACAAAACTGAAGTGTAAAACCGACAAGATGTGGTTTTAAGGGAGGTATGTGCCAGATTGTATTTCTTGGCTGGGCGCTGTGGTTTCATATTTACTGTACAGACATGAGAGCTTTAAACTGTCTCTCCTCAAAGACATTCATGGTGCTGCACTGGATTAATGACAGAAGTAGTTGAGCAAAGAGGCCCCTGTTGTTGGGTCGTAGGCTCACATGATCACTTTCCTTCTGTCTATTGGCTGGCTGCTAGTGGGCGGGGCTTATCAATTAACTCAGAGACTCCTACATATTATACAGAGACACATTCTGAATTTATACAGATGTTGATTACTTTTTATTATTTCACAGCCTCTGAATATTTAATTCTTCTAGAAATATTTACCCTGTAAAATGATATTCTATAAATCAAAAGAGCAGATTCAGAAAACTTTTGCATAATGTTTCATTAATTATATTTGTTCACAATATAATTAATATAATATATAATAAAGCGCGTCGGCTCATTCAGGTGCTCCCCACATCAGACTATCCGGACCAGCACATGCCTTAACAGTAACCATGCTCCACACTTTCAGTACACTGCCTGACATGATGCACCACTCCATATCTTATTTTCTGTGTATCTCACAGTGCTGAATGTCATCTGTACTCACCTACAAAGCCAAAGAACATCCACTATTTGAGCAGTGAAACTCAGAAAGTGGCTTATAAGGTGACGCCTTGGCCCAATAATAGATTTTCTGAAGTGAGTTTATCATTTAATGATATTTATCTGTTGACATTTTATGTGGAAGTGCTCGTCCTGACTTTTTGACCTATCAAAACAAATAAAATGTCTCTCTGTAACTGATTAGCTCCAAATTAGGATAATCTAATTTATAGACTTTTTTTCAACATATTTTGAATACTTTGTCGCTTTCCTTTTCCAGCACACCACAAATTGTCTCCGATACAATAGGCCCACTTGTGAAAACCCGAGTCTTGAACGTCAGCTGTAATTTTGTGGCATGATTTCAGATGACCGCACTCTTTCCTCTGGACAGAAACAGCCGGCAGTAGCAGCAGCGCTTTTCCTGTGAGTACAATACACTGCCACTACTATCATTGTTCTCGTGGCCTGGCCAGCGTTCAGATAATGCAGATGTGGTCGGGTCAATCTGGAAATCTTCACACGATAAAGCCAGATTGACCAACACACATATACACACTCCCTCTTATCAGATTGGAATCCTTTTCACCTCATGTGGCTTAAACAATGTCTCCATGTGCTGAGGTTGCCATCATCGAAGGAAAAATTCGCCTCACCTAGCAGCTGCACTTAAAACAAAAGAGCTTAGGCAGCAACTTGAGGTATAAGTTGAGTCATAACGGTAATGCATTTTAATGAGCCCGGACCGCGGAGGCCGTCCTGGAAATAGACGCAGTGTGGTCCATTTCCTCTGCAGATTTTTTAGGCCAGGGCCGGTGTGCATGAAAATGGGCTGCTGCGGAGGAAATGGTCTTTTGTGTAGAACACATTATGCCAGAATATATAGTCCTGAATGGATCGCTGTGGACCGCTCTGCCTACTCCCACTCAGAATTTAATCTTAGCACACTGAAAGCACATTTAAGGAAACCTTCCTCTCCTAATCTATTATGGCTGAGGGCTGGTCTGCTCTGCTGCCTGAAAGAGACATATAAATGTTGCAAATTCAATGTAAGATATCGTTGCTTTGAATTCCAACCATGGATTTCTTAATCTTGCGTTTAAAAAAAAAAAAAACCTCATGAATACTCTTTCTTGTTCAACAAGCGAAATTTCAACACCCATCTGAAACATTTGAAGCACTTCAAGTTGTGATCTTTAAAGGCGAGAGAAAGAGCAGCTTTTACAAAGAAAAGACTAGCTCTGTTAAATGTGTCAACAAAGGCCAACACATCACTGACAGTGTTGGTATTGTGCATGCAGCAGCTGATTATGCTGTAAGACCCTGTTCTTTACTACGTGGTTAACACTCTGTTTCTTTCCTCTGTTTCTCATTCACCGATGCGACCAGCTGTGAAACCAAACAGGAGAGATGGGACTTTACAGCTAAAGACGAAGGACCAGGTAAGACTGGCTCTGGTTGATTTCTAGATATATTTGGTCAAACACGTTTTAGTTTTAAGTTGTTTCTTGTCGTCTTCAATCATTGGCACAATATAAACACTTGATACCAAGAAAGTATTACTTAAAGGGGAACACCACCTAAATTAAAGTCCCAATGAAATGGAAGCTAGAGCATCTTCAGCGTCTGTACTGTGAGTATACCACAGTGAAACGGAATATTTGAGCGGTGTACAGTTGCGAAAGGGATTTCAATAAAATCCTTTGTATTTGATTGGACCGCTAAAAAGTGGGTGGGCTTTTCGCCAAATGTTTCAGATTGATTGATGGATGGATGGATGTCATGATATTATTGGTTTGTACTAGTTTGTGATTGGATTTTGATCTAATTTTTTTGCATATATTGTTAAATATGTGCACAATATGACCGGGGATGTGATCTAAAAGGGTTAAAAAAGGCATTTTTCATTTAATCTTGTCTTTAAGGATTCAATTCAATATTTGTGAACATGAGCTCCTCTTTCTCAAAACCAGAAACCAGAGAAGTAAGTCTCAAACTTGTGATGTCATAGGGTATTAAGTCTGGAGCTGCTCCATAAACAATGAATGGGAGACTGATTTTATGAACCCACAAAATGTTTGTTTCCTTTTTTTTTTATACCCAAATGAGCTTTATTCTATTGTTGTGTTGTCCTTAAACTTGCATTCTTTCTAATAGCCAGCAGGGGGCGACTCCTCTGGTTGCAAAAAGAAGTCTGATTGTATAGAAGTCTATGAGAAAATGAGCCTACTTCTCACTTGATTTATTACCTCAGTAAAAATTGTTGACATGAGTTTATGGTCTCTTTATGGTGTATCTTCAATACAGCATGATGTTCATTTAGTAAATTATGTTCCCATTTAGAGTCAGATAGACCATAAAGCAGGGTATGCTTTAGGGCGTGGCTACCTTGTGATTGACAGGTTGCTACCACGGTGTTGTCCGGTCTGGGAGTTTATGTTTTCGTTTTACAACTTTAACCCTTTCACTGTGTGATTTCAGTTCATGAAAGTTAATTATAACCTTTTTCGTTGCCTTAAATGTCTAATTCAGTGTTCGCCTGTACTTAGCTCCACCCTCTTGTGTCACTTCTGGTTGCAAAAAAACAATATGGCGACGGCCAAAATGCCGAACTCAAGGCTTCAAAACGGCAGTCCACAAACCAATGGGTGACGTCACGGTGACTACATCCACCTCTTTTATACAGTCTGTGGATTTATCACTTGGATTTGGGAGAGAGTTGTTCATGTTTATAAATATTTTTTGGACTGTCTTAGACTGTCATAGGAATAACATGTATGGATTTTGTAAATGGGCGTAATTCCCCTTTAATGTTTTTTTGGGAGGATGAGATATTGAATGGAACAACTTAATCACTTGGCCCAAATGTTCAGGGAGAGTCCCGTTCATTTGAGAAACATCATATTTCAGACCTCATGATGAAATTCCAGCAAAAAAAGAGAAATTAATAAATAAAAACTCTCACGACTGCAGCGGAGCAGATCTGAGCGCTTAAGTCTGATTTCCTGAAATATCTAAATCATCCCGGTGTCAGGAGAGGTGGTGGGAGCGCTCTGCAAGGAAATTCCTCGCAGCGAGAAAGCTGGCAGTCACTCTGTTTGGATAAGCACACTGGGATCTGGCAAAGAGAAAGAGGTGGTTGGCTCCAAAAAGCCAAGAGTGAACTTCATTAGATCAGATGAGTAAATGGGATATTGATGCTTTTTGTCCAAATGGAAAACTCATTTTATCTGGAAGCATTCAACACAGACATCAGTATTCAGCCTTGGCATCTGTAAATATGTGTGGCTTGTATTCAGTGGAGAATAGGGTATGATATCCCATCAGCAGCTTGTTCTGAGCCTCATTAGCTGTACTATATGAAACTGCAATACAGTGGATGCACCGAACAAAGCCTACAATGGCCCTCTATTAGAGGAGGGATGTAATTTTCTTGTCATTTGCATGCTGTGTCGACGCGTACACTACGAGGGAACATGCAGAGATTCAATCTCACTTTATGTCATGCACAGTTTGTTTAAAAGGGAGAAATTGCAAGCAGGTTTTCCCATGATCAAAGTCATCCACAAGAACTGAGCTTCGCCTCAGTTTTCATGGAGTGGCTGAAAATAAATGCATGTTCACAGTCACGGTAAATTTACAAACCAGCGAGGGAAAATGAGCGCGCCGGCCGAGCAAAAAGCTCACGGAATGAGGCGTTAAATTAAATCCATTTGGACTGTTGACGTCACAGCAATGCTTTTCAACTGCATCTTAAAATGTCTGACATATCTCTCGCTGGCCCGAGAGAGGGAACATGTTGGCTGAGTGCTTAGGTTTTGTTAGTGATATTAAACACAGTCGGAGCACATTCACATGTATCGTGGGTTAACACTGGAATATAAAGAACACTTTATTTGAACTCCTGCTACATACAAACAATAAATGCTTTAACACACTGTAATGCCCTTGTAAGCAGGACATTTTTGAAGTGTGTATTGTCAATGACTGCAATTAAGCTTATTATGATTATATTTAGTAATGAAGTATTTATCTATTTATAAGTACTTCTTCACTCTCTATGACAACTGAGCAAACTCCATCAGCATGAAAGCCACAAGATGTGACTGAAAGGTCTGAAAGAAATCTAGTAAGTGGAATTTGTTTGTTTAACTACCATATGCAGGGAACTTTCAATCTCAGGATGTCTTTGTGGCTTTTTAACACATTTATAAACTATTTTATTTATTTATTTTTTATATTTATATATATATTTTATTCATTTATTTATTTATTTATTTATGTATTTATATATTTATATTTATTTATATATATATATATATATAAATATATATATATATTATTTATTTATATATTTATATTTATATTTATATATATATATATATATATATAAATATAAATAAAATAGTTTATAAATGTGTTAAAAAGCCATAACAAATTCCACTTACTAGATTTCTTTCATTTCTATATATATGTATATATATATATATATATATATATATATATATACATATACTGTATAAAGCACCAATGACCAACAATAAAATAAGAAATAAAATTAAAACGTATATACATGTTGTCATTATAGTGTGTTATCAGTTTGATAATTGTTGGAGATAAGGGGGAGTTAAAGTAAAGGGTTACCAGGATTTCCACATTGCATGCATACTATAACCTTGCACTTAATAAAACCTTTCTTTTTATTTTCCTTTTCTCTTTCTCATTCTCTCTCTCTCCCACACTCACACACATCAACACATAGTATATGGTTCCTCTATAGTCGGGCATTGTTAACCACGTGGCCACGGCTCAGCTCTTTGCCCTTATCAGTGTCGGGTCATGGTGGTATTTCCTGCCTGCAACAAGAGCAGAAGGTGGCACAGGATGAGTGCTGCTTCCTGTGCTGGCACACCCAACATGCACCCACTGGCTCCAACTGCTCAGCGCTGCAGTCGGAGGAAGAGTTGAAGCTCGCTCTCAATACACAGCGCTAATAACTCCTACTGTACATCTGTTTGCCTAAGATCAAAGATAGCTGCATGATGCTGACTATAGCGGTTAGCTGAGAGCAGTTCATTTGCAATTCATTTGATCTTTTAAAGGTGTTTTGTGCGTACTGGACAATATGTGACAAAACAAGGTGGAGGTGGGGAGAGGTCTGAGCCCTGAGGTGGACTCAACGCCACAGCAGTGATAGAAAAGGATACTTGAGCTCGGTGAGGCTGCAGACTGCCTCAATCATTACTGGATGAGATATATTCATTTTTTAAAGGAGTCAATAATTTCTGCTGACATTTTATCAAGTGAATATCCTTAAAGCCCTTAAAAATTCCATTTCATCGCTGCAGGGTGTAAAAAAAAGCTACTCAAACAGCATCTGAGATGTTAGATCCCAGGAAACTTTACATAAATCTATAATGATTCAGGCACTGCTGTAAGCCTAACCATCAGCTTAAGAATGACTAAAATAATCAATCAAATATCTGAGCTCTATATCCGAGCAGCTGTCAATCACTCGCAAACTCCGATCAAACTAGACAGCGCTGATCAAATATGAATCAATATTATAATAATAATATTTGTGAGCTGGCCGCCATGTTGAGATCAGTTGAGGAAATACCAAGCACCGCCCACCAGGTGGAGGAAACGTCCTCATTTCACAGCTGAACAGTTCACTACAAGATGTTTCTGAAAACATTTTATGTGAGAAATAGGCATTACAGTAACAGAATATTGATTCTTATTTGGTCAGCGCTGCCTAGTTTGACCATTTGATCGGCGTTTGCGTGTGTTGACAGCTGCCTCCGTTGAATGAACAGCCAATAGGAACGGTCTCTCTCTGAAATGACCTGTGATTGGTCAAAGTCTCTCGTCACCGGTTAGATTTTGTAAAGCCTGAAAACAGAGCCATGATGAGGTGCAGGAGTCTGGTTATCTCTCAGAACACTTGTATTACAATATGCTGAAAGGTTATTATAGAATTTTTGCCCAATGATGACAAACATATTCTGCCTACTGCTGCTTTAAGGGCCTTCAGATAACCAGTGAAATAATGTGATAATCAAAACGCATCATGTCCATGCTTTCAGCGGAAGGAGCTTTGACTGGACAATATTTGATTTTAAATAAAAGGATACATGTCAGCAAACCACTTCATTAGTCTCACTTTGCCTATGATATCTTTTAAATGTTGTTTTAATACCCTCCAATTAAGTGCTTTCATCTTTGTGTGCCAACCTCTCGAGAGACCCCGCCACTCCAACAGGGCCCCTCTGGGTAGAGATGTGACATTAGCATATCGTCTGCTGCCATGTTTACTGCGGAAACCTCGTTTGGCTGGAATGTCGTTTCATCCCGACGTCGGCGCAGCCTTTCCCATGGGAAGTGCACAAGACGAATCTTTTGGTCTGATCACGGGGGAATCTGCAGATGTTTGTAAATACGCACGCGGCCGCTGAGACCAGGGAGGACTTGCCCTTCAAACACTCTGATGTTGAATGTTTATTACAAGTGGGTTCCTTGGGAAACCATGATCACTGGGCTCGCTCGCTAAACATATTTGGAGTGCGGCCTGTTGCATGTCGTTGAGAATTGGGGTTTTCTTTACATATACGCCCATCCCCTCCATCTCCGAGCTGCACATGATCCCACAATGAGCCAACTGTAGATCAGTGGATGCTGTTTGTGTATTACAACCTTCAGTGACATTTTCAGTTCAAAAGCTTGATTTTGGCAGCCCTCGCATTTACCAAGTTGAGGGCAGTATAAGCTACAGATGTGTAACCTTATTACATCTTATAGCAACATTGACTCTTATATATATAAACCACTCTTGTCGACAACCTGGGAAGAAGTACAGGCCATTTTCACAGCAGACATTTGACTTGTTATAGCAGGAAAACACAATGACATTAAAGGGGACATATTAGGCTAGTGTTCATACTTGTATTTAGGGATTTCTAATAGAACGAGACATAATTATTTCGCAGACTAATGCTTTATTTTCACCCTCTTTTGAGCTTAGTGAGTTTCTTCAACCAAAGTATTTTCTTTTGGATTGTGTCTTTAAAATATTATATTAATGATCTGGTACAGTGAGATGCATCCTTTGGGCACTGGAAAAACCATAATAAAGGGGACATATCATGTTCATTTCCAGGTTCACACTTGTATTTTGTATAGATACTAGATCATGTTTACATGCTTTAATGTTAAAAACTCTGATTTCGAGAAAAATTTGGAGCACCTTTGCAAAGGTAGTTCTCAAGCTGTGGGTGGAGAGTGTGGGGCGGTAGGCCTATATTCTAATACAGTGGTTCCCCTTTTGGTTTAGCCTTTCAAAAACAACATTTCCACTGCGGTCAAAAAAACCTATTTGCTCTCCCACTTGACGCACACACAGGTAGGCCTGCACCTGGATTAACGGGTCAGTTTAGCAGCAATCTAACAGCACCATAAATTACATTTATTTACCCACAATAACAAAAAATCTGTTTTGGCTCCAACACTATTATAGTAAAATAATTAGGCTGACAAAGATCATTTTATGTATCTGCATACGCCTGGCGAATCCATCAAGACGCCATCACTTTATTTATGTTGACGAAACAAATTCAAATCTGAATGGTTTGTTGAATCACAAGTTTTTCTGATCTAAGCAGCCAACAAAAAAACGACTGGGTTGTCCTATTTCACAGTTTGTGGGTTGGCACCCCAGATACCCAAATGTATGAGCACAACTTCTGCTGTCTGGTGCTGGGCAGGTAGAGCGCAGTCGGTTTATCTGAGGTTTTCGGGCGGGGGTGAAAACAGCTGCCTGCTGCGGCTGGAAAGTAAAACAGAAACCATGAAAACACCCCGAAGCTGAGTAGAACTGCAGAGTCGGACGATATTTCTCTGTGGGTTTGTCACCACAACTGACACCTTTCACAACACTCGTCGTTTGACCTATTGCTCATGTTAAAGTGTTGATGAGTGCTGCTTCAAGTATCAAAAGTAAATGTATTTATTATGCAGAATGACCCCAATCACAGTGTTTTATCATTATATACAGTATGGTATTTTATAATTATTACCAATGCAGAAACACGTAAGCAGGATTTTAATGTTACAGGTGGAACTAACTTTAACCTTTATATGCCATAGAGTTATTTAAACCAAAATAATATTATCAAGTCATATTTCATAGGCTTTGTTGTATGATTTCTGTAAAAAAAAAAAAAAAATCTGAATAACTAACTATAGTTGTCACATAAAGGTATATATTTTAAATGTAGTGAGGTAGAACTATCAAATTGGCATCAAGTAAAGTACTTCAAAACTGTGCTTAAGTACTTTACTTAATACTTAGTACTTAAGCTGGGTTTCCACTAAGAAGTTCCTGGTAATTTTAGTCCCGGGACTACTTTTCAAGGAACTAAAAGGTTCCTTCAGCCCAGTCTGCGTTTCCACCGTCCTGCGACCTGCGAAGATTAGGCAAATTAGTCCACTGATGTATGAAAAGCAACATGACATGGGATGAGGTCTGCTGGTGGTCACAGAGGTAAACACACTCTTCAGTGTGCCCGTCCGTTTCATCTAAAAAACACATTGAAAAAATTAAATGTCAAGTAGTGTCTCAATGCGACGACATTTACTGATGCATATTTACTGATGCATATTTGATGTAATGAATGAAATGAAACAATGTATCTAAATCATCTGTTGAGTATTTGATGGTTATTTATTTGTGCTTTATAAGGTAACCGCCGTGCTGTCTGTCTCTTCTACCGCTCGCTCTTTCAGCTCACTCGCACAATCTCTCTCTGTTTTTTCTTTGAGTTGGGAATCCGACAGCAAATCCTAACTTTACTTTCAATGTCTTTGTTTTAATGTCATCCTAAAATGGTCATAAATCGATACTAAAGTACTTCCTTGTTTTGTGAATGAAGCGGTTCACAAGTTGAAGCCGCTGTGTGTGGTTTATCAATCAGTAAAGGTCATCCCTGCAAACCCCAGCCCGAAAGTTCCTGTATTTTCAGAAAGTACTACCCCCGACCAGGGTCTTTTTGGGTGGTAAAAAGTCCCTGGGAAATGTCCCTGGAACTTATTTAAGACCCTGGTCCCTGCGGTCGGAACGCAATGAGTTCCTCAAAAGGTTCCTTGTTCCTGCAGTCGAAAAGGGGCTTTAGTTATTTTCCATGACTGTGTCAAAATGCTGTGACACGATGCAGCACGTTTCTATGCTGAACATGTCTGCAAACACAAAGTATTACGATTCACATGGCTTTCATTAATGCAGGGATTGCATGCCATGCATGTGTTTTCTTTTTAGTATGCATGAAATTCTTTGATATACTTGCGTTCACTCCCTCACATCAGAAGACACTTTGATTGCGTCTGTGTGTAACCATATCTCCAGCCACATTACAGGGACTTCATATTGAACCATTTAATCGGGGACAGGGCAACTAAATCTTTCCCCCCTTCTTTTGCTGAAATAGTCTGTAATCAAGATTTGGTGAATGGCATGACCATCATCTTCATCATCTTCTCTCTGCTCTCACCACAGGAGTAGTTACAGGCAGGACATGGGCTTCAGGCTTGTTTAACTCTCCACTGCAAAGACCACAGCATGACCCCCCTCAGAGCAATGAGATACTTTAGATGTATCTATTGTAAAAGCCACTGAAATGGTTGATGTGTGGCATTGTGCTCTAAGGAAAGAGATGGTTTTTCAAACATGATCAGCAGAGGAAGAAAGTTGTTTTTGCTGGCCTGTTTGTTTCCTTTCCTCTTTTTACTACTTTGCGGTCTTTTAAATTTAGCATGAGGGTTTTGCTTTTGCTTTTTCAATCGGCTTCGCAGAACGCCTGAATAACACGTTTATAGAGTTACAGAGTTCAGGTTTAATTGTCAATAGGCAAGGCTTATACAACGTATACACATGTACAGATAAGAGTACCTCAGCTGACCTTACCACCTCTGTCACTTCATCTCCTCACATGAACCGCACCGAGAAACAGGATGTCGCCTGTCACACAGAGATGGAGTCACATGCCGGCCACGGCGTTTGCTCACATGCTTACTTCCCCCTCTCTCTCCCACCCCCCACTGCAATGTGTTCTCTTTCTAAAACCAGCTTTGGCACAGTTTTGGACACCTATCAATGTCCTGCCAGAGAACAATAGCCTTAAACATGTTGTGATACCAAAGGCTGTAACCTTTGGAGGGTTTAAGATAAACTTTCCCTTCCTTCGCGGCGTCTGACTAACGCTGGGAAGACAAAGCCGAGTTCACAGCGGTGGGAGAAGACAGAAGAGAGGCTGTTGTTGTCAGAATGGGGGCCGTTGCGACTTCCTTCGGTTTACCAATGGCACCGACAAAACTGTGCCAATTCATTGTGTGGGAGCGTGTGTGTGTGTTATTGTTCATGACTCTGTATAAATGTGAACACAAACCAACATGCAAGCCGCGTTGAGTCAGATTTCCTCGGTTCTTTGCTCTTTGACAGAATTTGTGGCAAAGTGCGTGCAATGAGCTTAAAAGTGGGAGGTTGAGTGTAATAGTATTATCTTTCCTGTACACGGAACCGGCTTCCTGCATGTGTCTGTGGTATTGAAACTATTCAAATGTGTTTGTGTGCATGCTATATGAGTCATAGTCCTCTAGGAGTTGCAGTTGTGAGATGAATGCTCGTGAATGATCATTTAAAACAAATTTTAGCCATGCTGACGGTACCGCTTTAGGGATGGCAGGTCAGGCCACTTTTGGTCTAGACTGAAAACAACGAGCTCATTAGATGGATTCAGTTGTATACAGAAATTCATGGCCGTCGCATTCTTGTTTTTTTGCAACCAGAGGGTGGAGCTAAGTACAACCGAACGCTGAATAAGAGATTTTTAGGCTACCAAAATGTTACAATTAACTTTCATAAACTGAAAACGCAATGTGAAAGGGTTAAAGTTGTAAGACGAAAACATGGACAACTCCCAGACTGTACAACGTCGTGGTAGCGACTTGTCAATCACAAGGTAGTCACGTCCTAAAGCATACCCTGCTTAATGGTCTATTTAACTCTAAATGGAACCATAATTTACTAAATGAACATCATGCTGTATTGAAGAAGACTTGAAACTAGCGATTGAGACCATAAACTCATGTTTACAATGTTTACTGAGGTAATACATCAAGTGAGAAGTAGGCTCATTTTCTCATAGACTTCTATACAATCAGACTTCTTTTTGCAACCAGAGGAGTCGCCCCCTGCTGGCTGTTAGAAAGAAGGCACGTTCAAGGCACTTCCACATTGGCTTCACTTTTCAGACCCGGAGGATGCCCATTGATTGATTGATTGTTGCACCATTCTCTCTCTTTACTCTCTTCTCTTTCTATCTTGATTTTATGATTGATGCGCATTCATCCTAAATCCTTAGAAGACACTTGAAAGCTGCACTCCACTGTATCTTATGCAGTGTTACTGTAACACCTTCAGAAATGATGTGAACTCTCTGGAGTGAAAGTGGTATCTGAGGGATTGAAGAGGCACATTCACCTGACAGATTGACATCCAAAAGAAGCGCTATAAGTGAGAGAAAAATGCCTCCACAATCTGTAAAAAAACATTTTATATTCCGGTTGCGTAGTCGGGTCCCTTAATCATGTGCAATGTAACTGAGGATGGCACTAATTTAAAATGACCTGATTGTTTTGTGCCACTATTCTCACAAGCAATTTGCAAGTTGTATTACATTTCTCTCTGCTGTGCAAATAGAGTACGCATGTCCGTGCTTGTGGGACTTTAAGAGCAGTGTTTAAAGATGTGTTTCCTTTGGCATGAGCTGTGTTTGTGCCTTTTATCCTGTAACAAAGTCTTGATTGAAAGTGGTTTACAAAGACAGGCGGCGTGAGGTGGTAGCTGGCAGCGGGTGCAGCGATCCGTCAGCTTGCATGCTTTTACAGCCAGTGGACCAGTCATCAGCAAATCAGTGACTAACCCGTCCCTCCTGAGCTGAGTGGATCTGTTCAGGGGATTTTGTGAATCTGTGTGTGATTCATCATGGCAACATGAGGTCCTGGAGACACCTACAGTAGCCGGAACTATCACAGAGGAAGATTAGAGAATTTTGCCAGGTGTTTATATTTCTGTCTGGCTGTCTGTGGACAGATGTTGTCCGCCGTGCAAGATGCAGTCATGAAACTTTAGGGGTTTATAGTTGAGATCAAAATGAGGGTTGAGTTCGAAGATGGGTGTGATATGGCATAGAGTTTTCATAAGACAAGAAACGTAAACAGTAAATAGAGAGAAAATTAACACAAATAATAATAAAAAAATAATAAAAAAGCGATAATCACTAATTTAGACTTGTCTGAAAAAGGATAATATTGGTTGGACCCAGCTTTTATAGGCAGTCCATATGGAAAATATTGGTTGTTTAGAAGAAGTGATTTCAGGGATCTTTTAAAAAGGGTTGAGTAAATGAAATTCTTCTGTTGATGACCTGCTAAATTCCAATGCCAGTGGGAATTGACACCTTTTACCCAGCTGAAAAACTGGATTATTAATCATATTTCACCTGCTTTTAAGACTAAGCCTCTTTAAAAGCACATGCTGATCTGCACTAACAGAATTTCGATTTTTTTTTTAGCCCACTGATACCCCCCAACCTTGTGCAGCTAAGACACGTTGACCTGCCAAACTGGTACAATTTCCTTCTGGAAAAAAAAGAGCTTTCATATTTTTTGAGATGTAGAGAAAATACAGTCTGCAATACTATAAATAACATAAAGAAATCTGCAATAGAAGTTAGTTTTTGTCATTTCTCATATGAAATCTAAAGCTCAGAATTTGAATATTACAGTCACCTGTAAAAAAGGCAAAAGAGGCGTCCCTTGTGTAATGTGCTGCCGTGTATAATTTTAGATACCAAGAACATGGTGTGCAATGCATGGACTGGATACAGTAGGAAGACTGTAGCAACGTCAAACTCTTCTTTCTAATTAGAATATTTTAACACAACTTATTGTCTAGAAAAAATTAATTCAAAATCAGAGCTGAACTTTTGCATAAATGTCAAATATCCTTCTCACAGTAAGAGCCATAAATTCGCTGTTTCTAACAGCAATTCAGCATCTTTCTAACTTTGCAATACTTGCCGTGCCTCGACTTAGCACTGACTGATAATTCAGTATTCCTGTGCGCCCTCTCCTTTTGTGGCACACTTCCAGTTGGCACTCAGTGCGGGGGAGAGATCTTATAAGAAATATGTGCATACAATATATGCATATAATCCTGTGTGTGGGAGAGACACTGCAGTCGCGTTATGCCACATTTCTTCCTACAGAGAGGTGCAAAGAGACTGACATCTCCTTTGTAATGTGCTGCACACAGCGCTTGTTTGCCACCGGTGTTATCTCAAGGCATGCGTCCAGAGATTTGTCATCAGGTCGCTCTGTTTACCTTTCCACTCGACCCGAGCAGTTTACAGGAACGCCAAGCACCTGCTATTGAGCATAATACCACTCAGGATGTTTGCCTGCCGCTTGTTTATCTGTGTTTGTGCGATGATGAGGTGGGGGGAAAAACCGTTCAAAGGCAAAGGAACACTGAGAAACTTGTGCAGGAGGAAAAGCTAAAAGTAACAGTGAAAGAAGGCAACACTAAAAAAGATCATGTTTAAATATGCCTGGGCACACGGGGGTGTTGTGTGTTTCCTGTTGAAGTGAAGCAGATAAAGTGAAGTTATAAAGGAGTTTGTTTGGGTGTTGTGGTCAGCGAGCAGGATGTTGTGACCCTCTGGGAGCCCACAAGTGCTGAGGTCACCGGGGAACGGCCGGTTTGGGCTCACACAGCGCTGTCGGATCTCCACCTTGTGGCTTGGACCCCATCTTGCAGTGCTGAACGGCTGCCTGGCATGCAGACTTGGACAAACAAACGCACACCCACACAGACCCAAAAGTAAAATAGGGTCAGTGAAATAGGCTAAACAAAAACTCCCCTAAAGCCTATATTTAAGCCTATATTTGTTTACTTTTTGGCAAAATGGCACCATTAAAAGTATACCGTATTATGAGTTACCCATGGATACAGTCAACTATGACTGGATTACTTTGATACTGAAGACAATTTAAAAACGTCTCAGGCAAGTTCTGAAGTCATAAAGCGTCTTTTTTTAGCCTAATGTGGGACATTTTTTTGCATTTCAGACTTCTGGAATATATTGCAATATGAAGCCAGTACACTAAATCTACACCCAGTAGTACTCCCAAATCTCCAGGATGTGTCCTAATCAAACAAAAAAAGAAAATGCAGATATCACATTCATAAAAGAAATGGTAGACATATCAGTACTCTTAGTGCCTTGTTGTCTCAGACCAATCTATATTTCCTAATGTGGGACAGTCATGTCTGAAATGTGGGACACTGAAAAGTCTGTTAAAAGGCCTAAATCACCTTTTATTAGTGTAGGAAACATTCAAGCCTAAATGTGCAATCCCATGGACATTGGACAGTGGACAGTGGACAGTTTAGAAAGGGGGAGAGAGAGAGAGGGGTCGACATGCAGAAATGGCCAAAGGTCGGATTTGAACCCGGGCCGCCGTGATTAGGACTCAGCCTTGTTATATGGGCACCCAATCTACCAACTGAGCTATCAGGGCACCTGAGTGTGATGGTTTTGAAGCATTTAGGGATATTAGAAAGACATTAAATTGCATAAATTATAATATCTGTTATGCAAAGAAAGCAGAATTAAATGCACAGCTAAAAATTCATGACCGTAACAGGGCCTATTTGAAGCCAATACATCAAACTTTGACATAGAAAACATAAAACCTGAACGTGCGTAAAACCGTTGTCTACCACACACTGCATGATTGAATAACCTGTAATACATAGGCATAAAAACAACAACCTGCAGAACTTAAAAATAAACTTATAATAAACATTTTAACAGAGATGAAGCCACCCCCATTTATTGAATATAATTTGCCCTTCACCTTAAATAGCTAAAATAATGCATTAGAAGACTAAAAAACTATAAACAACCCTTTGTTATTGCACAATCCATGCTGTCCCACTTTTCAAAACCATATTTCCCTAAAGTGGGACAATTAAACATTTGATTGAAATAAAAAATATAGAGTATATTTACACCATATTATAAAATGTTTTGGTGAACAAACATAACATAAACATATCCTGATAAAAATTAGCAGAGTTGATATATTTATAAGACATTTAGGAAGACTTACACCCACTGGAGCTTAGGTGTCCCACATAGGCAATGTCCCACATTACGGCAACCCACCCACAGGCTCATCAAATACATGAGCTTCTAATAAAGCTCAGTGAGCCGGTGATGTAAGAATGAGTAGACGTCCTGTGTGGAGAGTTATAAGCTCCGGGGGTCACGGGGTCAGGACTGAAACCTGACATCACGGCTGGAGTATGCGGAGCAAAAACACATGTCGGCAAGGCCCCGGCAATAGTCGGGGGGTAATTTATGGGTGTTATAGTGGACTTAACCTCCGTGGGTCTTCAATAAAAACCCCAACACAAGAGATATGGAGTGACTCTCACCACTTCTCATGTCACCTTTGATTAACTGGGAGCCCTGGAAGCTCTCCAGAAAAACCAAGAAGGAATTTAATTTAGTGACTTGTGGAATGGACACCTTAAATGAGTTTAGCGTGTAAAAATTTAAATCAAATATGAGCTTATTCTACTAAACCTGAGTTTTTATACAGTCAAATTACCAAATGCAGAGATGTTCACAATCATTTCACTAGAACAGCAGGTGATGGCCAAATCATGTTACCTCACCCAAAATCTAATGCCTTCAAAAAGACGGTCATTTATGGTGCTATCAATCGTTGGAATAGCTGCCCTCTTTACATCCGTCAATCCTCTAACAAATCCTCGTTCAAATACCATTTAAGAATACATTCCTTAAGCAGCTGATCGATAGTCCAGTGTTGGTCATGTATGGTTTTTCTTTTGTTCCTTTTCCCTGATGATGGGCCTTGGAGGCTAAATGGTTGTGGAAGATGTGTATGAATGTGAAATTTATATTTGGAAAATTTGAATGTTATTAGTGTAACACAAATATGATGTTGTATATAGTATGTATGTGATAAATTTAAAGGGACTGCTTGTAACTTTTTACAGGTATAAATCTACCGGGTCGGGATCCCATGCACGCTCGCGTGTGGCTACGCTGTTCAGACCGCTCCTCTGCCTGCTTGTCTTCACTCGCACACCGTGCGCGTTCTCGCTCCACCTCACGTGCATGCGCGCTCACTCCACACTGCAGAAGACTTCGTAGCGCTGAGAATATCTAGTGAATGTACAGTGGGCGTTTGTGCAGAAATAACTGCTGCAGCTCCTCCAGACCAACAGAGGTTCCCCGTGTCTTGTGAAGTGACGGGGCTCCGCAGCGAGAAACGTTGTCGTCTCCGACCGGGTGCCGGTGTCTCCTCTGTTCCCTCCGGCCACGGTTGGGAGGCTGAGGCAGGAAAAACCAACACTAGGATCAGCAGTGATTCATGGAGAGACCTTCGTCTGGTCAGCTAACATTACTGCCAAGCAGCTGAAATATAGAGTGATATTGTGGTTTTAGCTGACGTGTGTCGCCTCACTGTTTTGAGCGATGCTCGTTCATGTCTATTTAGAGCGAGCACAAGCGCGAACCCGACGCTGACTTTCGTTGACTTAACGGCCACAGGTGTCGCCGTTAACAAGCATTTCTGAAAGTTACAAACAGTCCCTTTAAGCAGCTGATCGATAGTCCAGTGTTGGTCATGTATGGTTTTTCTTTTGTTCCTTTTCCCTGATGATGGGCCTTGAGGCTAAATGGTTGTGGAAGATTGTGTATGAATGTGAAATTTATATATGTTATTATGTTATTAGTGTAACACAAATATGATGTTGTATATAGTATGTATGTGATAAATTTAATGTACTTGATTTCAGACCCAGGAAGACTAGCTGGTGCCATTGGTATCAGCTAATGGGGATCCTATTTTAAATAAAAATAAAAAAAACAGCAGTTTTCTTTTTAAAGGTTGACAGCTCTAAATAAGATCTGAAAGGTGTGACCACTTTGAAGTAAATCAGGGTGTTTGCATGCATAAATATGCTTGTAGCCTTAAAGGTGAAGCTTCTGGTTTAAAGCTATTTTAGAGCATGTCATTTCAAGTCCTGCTCTGCTCTGCTCTGCCTCTCTCTCTTTAATGACATGCTTCAAGACTTTAAGAGCCACATGAGCATGACTGAGAAGTAGAAGAAGAAAAAAAAAAAACTGTCCAACCCTCTGTGAAGATTTCCTGTTTCATGAAACGTGCACATACTGTGTGAGTCATATAGGGAGAGTCCTGCCTGCTGCTGGTGTGTGTTTACTCTGCTCTGCCTCTGCTCGGAGCTGTGAAGGCGTTTTTTTTTGTTGGTGGAGGAGAAAGAAAGAAGCAACAGGAGGACTGGAGAAAGTCCTCAGAGTCTGGATACTATTAACCCGCTTAATTAATGAGAAAGAGGAGAAGAGTGTTCAGTCCGTTTTCTAAATGGATTTACTTCGCTTTTCCGCTTTCTGGTGTGGAGTGATCCTCTTTGGTTGTTTCCAGCTCGAGGAGGCGGGTGAGTTCAACTTTCTTACTCCGAGAAAAGTTCTGTAAGCTGCGGCTGAAGTTTCTCTCACACACACACCGCCGCTGCTGCTGCTGAGGGGGAAGCTTTAACAGCACTAAGTGACTCCTTTAGGTAGTGAAAGATGAGACTCAGTGTTGTTGTTTACAGGTGTTTTTACAAGGGCCTGTGGTCAATTATTACATCTCATTATAAAAAGTCAAATTAATTTAATAAAAACAACAGAAACTCATCAAGTGCAGCAGGTTATGAGCCTTAAATGCCTCATTTATTCAACAAGGCAAAGGTGTGTTGTTCTTAAATAAATTAATGTCTGTTTATATTATATTATATATATATTATATATATATATGTATATATGTATATATATATATATATAATATATATATGTATATATGTATATATATGTATATATATTATATATTATATATGTATATACATATATATATATATTATATATTATGTATGTATATGTATATATAATATTATATATTATATATAATATTATAATTATATATAATATTATATTTATATATATATAATATTATATTTATTTATATATAATATTATATTTATATATATATATTATATAATATTTATTTATTTATTTTTATTGACCCTTAAATGCCTCATTTATTCAACAAGGCAAAGGTGTGTTGTTCTTAAATAAATTAATGTCTGTTTATATTATATTTTATATATATATATATTATATATATATATATATTATATATATGTGTATATATATATTTTATATATATGTATATATATATTATATATATATAATATATATAATATATATATATTATATATGTGTATATATATATTATATATATGTATATATATTATATATGTATATATATTATATATATATATGTGTATATATTATACATGCATATATATGTATATATATAATATATACGTATATATGTATATATATATGTATATATATTATATATGTATATTATATATATTATATATGTATATATATATAATATTATATATATACATATATTATATATATAATATTATAATTATATATAATATTATATTTATATATATAATATTATATTTATATAATATTATATTTATTTATATATAATATTATATTTATATATATATATTATATAATATTTATTTATTTATTTGTATTGACCCTTAAATACCTCATTTATTCAACAAGGCTTTGGTGTGTTCTTGCTAGCACTGTTAAGCTAGCCCACTATTCCTGTGTCTTACTGAGATAAGAACAATAAGAAGAGGTCAATTAATGTCTGTTTATATTATATTATTACATATATTATATTATATTTTCTATATTTTATCTTGTTTTTACTTATTTATTATATCTTTATCACTTACTTTTTTGTCTTGTTTTTTTTTTATTGAGCTTTAAATGCCTCATTTATTCTACAAGGCAAAGGTGTGTTGTTCTTACTAGCACTGTTAATGTAGCCCACTATTCCTGTGTCTTACTGAGATAAGTAAAGTAAGAAAAAGTAAATTATTGTCTGTTTATTTTATATTATATTATATTATATTATATAACTTAATATATTATCATATTATATTTTCTATATTTTATCTTGTTTTTACTGTATACTTATTTATTATATCTTTATTGTTTACTAACTTTTATCTTTTTACTTATTATTTATTTTATTTTATGTTGTTTACACGTTAGCCTAGCTGTTCACCATGCTACATTAGCTTCACCTGTTGTAAGTCACCACCTTTAAAGCCCACCTTCAGATGGGTTATCTCCATCCTTGATGTGCAGCCACATTGCTAACAGGTCCAGCAGCCCCCCTGAGGAAGACAACGCTTTACCTTCATCTGTCTCCGACTCAGTCCCAGCGGCACCAAGTGGCTTTGGCTGTTCCTAATCCTCTTTCCCCCTCTCTGCAATTATATGTAGCCCTGGGTGACAATTACTACCATTCATCCCTTCCATAGCCCGCCTCCCGGGTTTAAATGACATGCTCTTCCAGAGGAGTTGCTCTAATGATATAATTACTCCGGCTCAACCACCTTCCCACCACCACCACCACTCAGGCATGGACTATCCCCTCAGTGCTGATTTACTTCAAAACACCCCAGCAAAACCCGCCAGGCAGAGCTTAAATTGCGATGTCAAGTAGTTTAGTCTGAAGTTCAAGTGTAATATTTAGATGTTTTTATTTGTGTGGGAGGCTCGCAGTTGAGACAAAGCAATATCCTGCCAGCTTCCGGTGAAAGTATCTCGCTCTGGCACAGGAACAGGATGCCATCGACGTGCTCTAGATTCCCTTGCTCTTTCACGCTGCAGCAGGTTGTACAGTATTTCTGCTGCTGTAAGCTGCAGGTCTCTAACCCCACCCTGCAGAATTGGGGGAAATGACACAGTAGGCTTTTTGTGCAAGGTTGAGAGCGTACGCGCACAGCACCTCAACCTCAAGTCGGTGTGAAGTCAAGAGGCGAACGGAACAGACTTCTTCACTGTCTCACCCGTCAAGAAGTCTGCTTTCACTTACACTTCCCAGTCGCAAAAACGCTGTGGTCATGTGATCAAAGTCTCGTCAGTGCCATCTTTAGACTGCTAGCTACCTTCAGATACATCATGTTTGTTTACAGTCCTTCTTCCGGAGTCTTCAAACTACAGTATGTAGGCAGAAATAAACCCACTTTCTCTCTTGGTTTGGTCACGAGTTGCATATTCTGATGTAAGGATGTGGTTTTAATGCAGCAGCAGCAGCAGCACTGTTTTTTTTCTCTTCCTCTGTTTTTGTGATTTGGCTATTTTGATTTCAGTCAATCTTTCAGTTTGAGTTATTTTTCAACATAAACTCTTATGAGCTGGAAGGAGTACAGTCTTCATCATCTCTCTTTCACCCTCTGCCTCTCTGTTTACTCAATAGACTCACAGCGAGTGGCCTAACTTCATCGTACCTCTTGAGTCTACATTGTGCACACTTGTACAACTCATCACAAAATCATGCGGGATTGTCCGTGAGACACATTTTTTCCTGATGATGCTTCAACCACCGGTGCTAGATTGGTCTTGGGAAATTTGGAATATCCCCTTGTAGGATCATTTCCAGCTCTTAAAGCCACAAGATCCACTTTCAACTCTTACTCTTATGTGGCGGAGGAGAGTACTCCCTTTTTCAGGAATAGGAAGTAGAAGACAGGAGAGATTATTCACCGTCCTTGTTACTCCATCTCTTCTTTCTGTGCCAAACAGAGGCATGCTGCCTGGCGGGTTTTTATCATTAACAGCCTCTCAATGACAGGACAGACTGCGGTCGGAGGATTTCTGTACGAATACAAACACTCACCAACACATACACACTTTTCTTTCTCTCTCCAAACATTCCTGGACACGGATACAGTTCCATTTTTTGATATTCATGAAGAGAGTTGGCACAACGCCTTTCTAAATGAGGAGCCATCTCATCGGCTCGACAAATTAGAGACTCCTCAGCGAGGAGATGCATCCGTGTTTCCTTTGTTTGTTGTTCTTGCCTGTCTGGAAGTTGTCTCCTTAGATGATTATCAAACCCACAGCCAGTCATCACACAATCCTGTCTGTCTCACCGATATGGGTCTGCCCGCTGGCAAAGTCAAGTCTGAACAAGACCGAAGGAGGTGGATGCCACTGCGCGCTGCTCTTATTGTTCAGACTTCACAGGGAGAAAAAGTCTGTCCAGCCCTCTAGGATGAAATAGTTTGGATTCTTCTTGTGGTTATGTTGAATATCTGCCTCTACTTATCGGCGTGATTCCAAAAAAACTCCCTCACTTTAATTAGATTTAAAGTTTTTCTTGCATTTCATGCTGATGAATATCATGTTTATTCCTGTTATTGATCATCGTGAATGTTTTGCATTTCTGAGTTGTCTGTCATTTTAATGTCAAATGTGGGCTGCAACATAATTACATATAAGAAAATGAGCTTAAATCTGTTTTTACAAAGTAGACTCAACCTTTTTTTGTATACCCAACTCACCTCTTATCACTTCTCTTCTCCCTTTGCAGAAGCCAATATAATGAAGGTGAGAAGGCTGTGCAAGTTCTGTGATTTACGGTTCACCAGCTGCACAGGTAGAGGGAGCTGCAAGGCGGACTGCGAGATCACGTCCATCTGCCCCAATTACGACGATGTGTGCGTCAGTATGTGGTAAGTGTCCACTCATCCAAACACACATTTCTGTATGAATAAAAGCCAGAGTTATGATGCAAAATGGTTTAAAGGAACAGTGTGTAACATTTAGGGGGATCAATTGGCAGAAATGGAATATAATATTGCTAACTGTTTTTTCTGGCTGCCGTTATAAAGTAAATAAAATGAAATGTCTTTTCCTAACCATTTTTCCTTGACCTCGATGGAAAACGTCATGAGGTCAGGGGAAGATGTGAAGGAGAATTCAGAAGGACTTAGGAAGAGACAACCGCGGTGTGAAGAGAATACGACTGCACTTCATAAGGCTGCGTAATTATGATGCGACGGCGGCGGATATTATTGATGCGGGTCTGCCGTGGTGAAACTACAATACCCAAAGATGGACTACAAAAGGTGCATTTTTGCCCTGTACGATGTTAAATAGGTCTTTCAGTGACAGGCTCCTTCACCCGCAGTGTGTAAAAGAGAGATACCGCAGGTCCTTCTGCTGCTGTAACACTTTACATCAACATATAATAAAGGATTTTCTGACCTGACGTGGACAACCGGAGAAAAATATGACTTCATTACCGAGGTTGAAATTGAAATAAAAAAAGGCAGCTAGTATAAATATTGAGTTAAATGTTCGAGTTATGGAGAAGGGGTAGGACCATATGTGTAGGCTGTACTTCTTCCTACTCCTTTTCGGACATGTAATATTTCTTTATGTTGATTATTTGTTTATTGACAGTTTGCTATATCGTTTGTTTTCATGAACAGCAGAATGGTGCGTCGCTTTAAATGTTGCGGCCGCAAGGGATTGTGGGATGTTATTATCTCCTTTCCTTTGGTAAAGGATGGTGCGGTGTATCTTATGCTAAAGGGGATAAGAAAGGAAGCGTTGAAGCACCTTTCCATAGCATTTAGAGAACTCGAACAGCTCTTATCATGGCTGCTGCTTGGATACTTTCGGATCATTTCACTCCGTTAGGAACCTTCCTAAGAGAAAAAGACTTTTCGACTGCAGCCACTGTTTTAACTTTTCCTGCTCGGGCCGGAGTCGATAACATTTCTTGCTCTAGAGTTAACCCCCGTCACTCCTCTCAGCCGCCGGGAGCGGCAGCCACCATAGTTCTCCTACATGCAGGTGGTTGCAATCTGCACCTTCACATCTAGATGCTGCCAGATCGTGCACACTGTACCTTTTTAAGTTGAGTATAGTTAAAGTGAAAAAAGCATTTTTCATTACATTCACTTTAGTTCATTCTATATGTACAAACAAAGACATGAGGAAATGAGGGCACAATGGATCCTTTTTTTTATCAGGTTGGGAATCATTTCCTCCCAGAAGCCCTGAAATCTCTTCCTTGAAGTGACCTTTTCCTTTGTCAGCATTCTGGTGAAGACTGGATCATGACAGCACATGAGCGCATTAACGTCCATCAGCATTTAATCTGCCTCCGAAAGTGAGAAGCAGCAGGAAGCAGATTTGTGTTGGTGTTAAAAGCTTCAAGGCCGTGCTGCTGTTTCTCATTATATTAGCGGTGTTACGGGCATGTTCTGAGCTGAGGTCAGCAGAAAGCTAATGGCACACGGACAGCAGCACCTCTTTAAAATGTTCCCCATAGCTGCACGGACAGCGCTGCCCAGCAGGGAAGCAACATTTAAATATGGATATATTTGTGCAGGTTCAGGCTTTTCCTTGTTTCCTGTTTGTAATGGCATTTCAGAATCTCGCTGTTTGTAAATGTGACCTCTGTGTTGCAGTCATTTACATAATGCTGAGACTGTGGACTCCTGAAAGAGACAAATATGCCATTTACAGTTACCACTTTATCACTGTACGGCTTAAAATCGCATTATTTACACAACTGCAGACCTGCCACCATTGCCTCGTTACATGATAATACAGATCTCTGAAAAGGGCAAAGACAACAAATCAAACTTAATCCAGTAAATGGCAGTATTTTTCTGTGTGTTTTTTCTCTTTTCAAAGGAGGAGGATTGATGACAATTTCACCTTTGAGACACTCTGCCACAACCGATCAGATACGCTGTACGGCCTGGTCCTGGAGGATTACAACAACAGCAAGTGTGAGATGAAAGAAAGAAAGGGCATGGGCTCCCTGTTCTTTATCTGTTCCTGCACCGGGGAGGAGTGCAACGAGCACGTCTTCTTTAGCTCCTGTAAGTTAAGACGCAATTATTTCGCCTACTAATCCTATTTTCACCCACTCTCTCTTGAGTTGAGTGAGTTGAGTGTTTTTTTCTTTTGGATTGTGACATTTTAAAATGATTAGGGCTGTCAATCGATTAAAATATTTAATTGCGATTAATCACATGATGGTCCATAGTTAATCGCGATTAATTAAAATGCACTTTAAAGGGAGATTTGACAAGTATTTGATATACTTGCAAATATTCTTGCTTTATGCAAATGTATGTATATATTTATTATTGGAAATCAATCAACAACACAAATCAATGACACATATTGTCCAGAAACCCTTAGCATGAAAAATAAGCTCAAATCATAACATGTCAAACTCAAGCCTAACAGGCAACAACAGCTGTCAGTGTGTCAGTGTGCTGACTTGCCCAAAACTGTATGTGATTATCATAAAGTGGGCATGTCTGTAAAGGGGAAATACCACATTCATATTTAGGTTCATACTTGTATTTTGGGTTTCTACTAGAACATTTTTACATACTTTAATGTGTCAAAAAACACATTATTTTTCTCATACTCTCTGTCTGAATATACCTGTATTCACCCTCCGTCTGAAACGCTCTGTTTTAGTGCCTGTCTCTTTAAGCCCCTCTCCCAAAAAAGCCCAGTCTGGGAAAGGCTTGCAAGAAAAAAATGGTTTGCAAAGCGGTCGTGTCTAGAAGGTAACTAATTGTGAATCCTCACGAGATTCATTGAGCTATGAGAGGCATTGTAGTTTAACTATCCTGACTATCCTGCAGTGATCTAAAGCTACTACGAGGAACGTTCATTTTGTGTTGATTTTAGCGGTCCATGTGAACAATACGGCCTCCAGCAACGTGGTGTCGGTGTTGCCCAGCGGTGACTGACGGCGCAGCGAGGCGAAGCTCTGCTCTCCGTTGTTCAACGGGACCGCAGTTACCATAGGTACCGTCACAGGGACAATAGAAAATGAGACACAGTAAACTCACTATAGACGCATCCAGGGGACATATCCTATTTTATGAGAGCTCAGCTGTTAGCTCCATGCAGGACTGTGCTGCCTACCAGCTGCTAACAACTAACGTTAACTAGCTCTCGTCCTGCCGACTTCAACACTGGAGGTGCCATACATTGTTATTATTACTTACATTATGATGCGTGCAGGTTCTATTTAGTAAAAATGATTGCTTATATAACATTGGGCGAAGGTAAATTCTAACGTTATCATGGTGTGTTCAAATGTAATCTTGTAAAATGTAGTTTTTGGCGAGGAACTTGAATACATCCAGTTCTTTGAAGAAGATGTTTTCACAGCAATATTAAATAGATAATAGAGAGAGAATTATGACCTGTCAGGCTAGTTGTTCCCCCCTGATTCCAGTCTTTATGCAAAGCTAAGCCAAATGGCTGCAGGCTGGCCTTACATTGAACAGACAGACATGAGAGTGGTATCAATCTTCTCATTTCACAAAGAGCAAAAATAACACTTCCAGTAAGTGTATTTCCCGGAATCTTGACTCGTACTGAAAGTATTACATAAGTTACATAAGTTCCTTATTAGTCCGTGTCTCTTGCATTCTTTCAAAGTGGAGCAATAGTTTCGTAAAACTGTTTTATGCATGCAAAAACTTCTTACATCTGCACAACATAACATGATAACGTCATTGTCCCGGTCCGCCTAATATTATTATGCCTGTTTCTATCAGCTTGTCATGTAAGGCGTCATGCATGAACGCTACCACGTGTGCGCCGTGATGCTCTCCAGATACATGATTACAAACAGGTTTCGGAGACATTAGCTTGTAGACTCCAGTTACAACACATTGCCCTGGAATCCGATGTATTTTGACGACAGCATCCAGGCAGTAATAACACGGAGGTAGAGTACATGTCTGAGACCTGGCTCTGCACACAGAGACAAATTAAAAGCATCTGCACAGTGCAAACCACGTAATGGAAATACAGTCGCTTGCTGTTGAGAATGTCGGTGCACTGTCTGTAACGTCTCAGTGACTAACATGGGACTGTGTTGTAATGAAGAAGCTAGCCAGTGACCAGTTTCCCGTTGTGCAAAGCATTTTATCAGACTGAGTTAATATTTTTTTCCGGTAACTGAAGGATACATTTAAGAAAGTCGTTGCATAAGTTACAGGAAATACTAAGTTGTTTTTCACATACCGGCTGAAATACCTCAGAGTTGCCATAGTAACGGGAAACCCTCTTTCACCATTGTATTGCTGCTCTGACAAGTGGGCTAAGGGTGTTTTTAACCATGTTATCAGAAATACATTTACAAAAAACTTATTGGAAATGGCAAGAACAATACAAAAGAGACCTAACTAGAGAACAAGAAGCTTGTGATTTATTTTTTTGCAATTAAACTAAAGAGCAATTTTATGTAATTTATGAATTAATCTACCAGGTACAGCTTCAAAAAGTTTGATTAAACTTAAATTATGCTTATTCTTGTTTAGAGTTAGATGAGAGGATAGGTACCACTCTCATTTCTGTGCATAAAATATGAAGCTGTAGTTGGAGGCAGTTTGCTTAGCTTAGCATAAAGACTGGAAACGTGGAAATAACTAGCCTGAATCTGCTCAAAGGTAGCAAAATCCATCTACCAGTACTTCTAAAAGTCATATCTGTTTAACCCTTACAAAATTCGTAGTGTAAAAACATGAATTAACGGTGCCAGACTATTTCTTGGCCAGAAGCAATGATGAGTGTCCCGCTCTGCTGACAAGATTCCAGGAAGTCATTGAGCTTTTTGTTTTATGTTGTTCCAGATTTCGTTACCTTAGGACAGAGCCAGGCTAGCTGTTTCCCTCTGTTTCCAGTCTTTATGCTAAGCTATTTGTCTCCTGTCTGCAAATTCATATGGAACTGACGTGCATATCAACTGTTAAATAGGGGACTTGTACCAATCTTCTCATCTAGCTCTGGGCAAGAAAGCAAAACTCTCCCGAAACCATTCCTTTAAAGGTCCCATATCGTGAAAAGTGAGATTTTCATTACTTTTGTTATTATAAAGCAGGTTTAAGTGCTATATAAATACTGTGAAAGTATCGAAACGCTCAATGCATTGAGATATACACACAGCCCGTTTTCAGAAAATTTGCCTTTCAAACAAGCTGTCTGTAATTTTGTGATGTCACAACTGTACAATATTTAGACCATTTCACAGTGTTAAAGGTTAACATTTCAAATGTTTCCCAGTTTATTTCTGGTTGCAGTTTATGTGAGTAACATCAGCTGGCAGGAAGTAAACATGGACCCAAGCTGTTGCCTAGCAACGCAATTCTGTTGAATTCTCTTTTTTTTTGTTTGTTTTTATTAAATTCCGTTAAAATGCGCTAAAACAGAGCGATTCAGACAGAGGGTAAATACAGGTATATTCAGGCAGACAGTATGAGAAAAATAAAGTTTTTTTTAAATATTAAATCAGGTCATAAACATGTTCTAGCAGAAACCCAAAATTCAAGTATGAACCTGAACATTTTGCATAAGAAGGGAACTTTAAAGAATACTTTCACTTCACAAACATTGCTCAAGAGCTTTCAACTGAAGGGAAATCTTAAATTAACGGGGTTTAACCAGTAATCGCCTTAATTTAACATGAAGAGTCGCTTTAATTCACAAGTTTTGCCATTTATAGAATCTAGTATCCTTTAAAGGAATACTTCAACCACAAAATGCCCATTTGTATATCGATTCCTCACCCTGTGTTTCCTTGAGTCCTTGAAGAAAAACTTTGTTTTTCTTGCATGCCTCCACGGTGAACGAAGAATCCAAAAACTGAGAAAATTCTTAATGATTTAAGTAAATGGGGTTCAGGTTTAACAACAGCAAAACTATATCAAAACATCTGTTTACAAACTCTCACACAAATCATGCAGTATAATCCTAGTCTCATTTATCCAGTTGTATGCCCACTACTTCACAAAAACATGCATCTTCACTAAAACCTTATTATTTAAAACACTTCAGCATAAACAGTCTCACGCTTGAGCAGGCGCGCTACTCGTCTGTGCGAGTCCGGACGAGTAGCACCTCTGCCTATTTTGGCCTGTTTTAGTGAAGATGTATGTGTTTGGGGAGAAGCGAGCGTACAACTGGATAAACAAGACTTGGATTATGCTGCAAGAGTTGTGTGAGAGTTTGTAAATGGAAGTTTTAGAATTCAAGTTTAACACAGGATGAGGAATTGTTTTACAAATGGTCATTTTGGGGGTGAAGTATTCCTTTAAGTGAGGGTTTTGGCCAAAGCTGAGAGAGTCCGGGAGGCACAGTGACAGGTTTGTTGTGAGAAATAGCTTCTCACTCTGCGAAAATAAAAACAAACTGGCTGGGGCCATGTTGAGGATTTCAGACATGTGGTTTCCTGTTTGGAAAAAAAAATGAGAGAACCAGAGGGCTCGACTGGGTAGTCGGCTCGATGCCTTCCCCAGTCATCCTCCTCCTTTATTTCAACCCGACTCCTCACATCCACACTTGCCTCTAAAATCAAATCTAAAAATGATCAGTTCTTAAGCAAAATGGGAAACGTGAGCATATTTCTGCTTTGAAACTATTGTTGTGTCACATTAAGGTCTTTAATAGCTGCTAATTTTAAAATATTTAGGAAAGTTGTGTGGCGGTTTAGCAGCAAGACGTATAAATGATTTAAATTTAGAACTGCGGACCAATTGGGGTTTTCTTGTTTTAGTGTGTTGTGTCTGGCGATATAGCTTTTATAGGTCGGTTTATGGCTGCAGCTTAAAAGACTGCACCATAAACACAGCACAAGCATAAACTTTCACTGTTTGCCAAAACCGTCGGAGCTCCCAGACGCACAAATTATAAGAATACTATAAAGAGACACAATATGTGGTTGACTGGGTCAGGGTTTGGAGCATTTCGCATTTTTTGTGGCCCAGACGCTAACTTTAGCTTTCTGATGCTTTTAGTCATTCCAGAGGGAAGGCTCAGGTTCCTCCGCCGCTCTGAGAATATCACTTTACTCTTACGCAAGACGCTGATACGGAGATGGAATTTGAGTTTTATTTCTTTTGTACTTTTGGGAGACAAATTGTTTTATGTTATTACTCATTCCATAAAAAACACAAGTGGAAAAATATAGTGTTTCAAAACATCGTACATCGTGTTCACACAGAGGAGATAAAATAATAATGTCTCCCACTTTTTAACCTTATTTTGAACTATATAAATCAATCAATCAAACTCTATTCGTCTAGCACCTTTCATACAGGTTAGTGCAGTTCAATGTGCTTCACAGATGACTGACGAGCTGAAAATAAGACAGAAATGTGGACCAGGAAAACAGAAAAGACGAAAACAATCCAACAATTTAACAATTTGATAATTTGACACAAATGCATGAGACAATAAAATGATAAAAATGTAATAAAATAGTATTCAAAGCTATAATAACAGTAATAGTAGTAAAGCAGTGTGAAGTAAAAACTACATGAATAAAATTAAATACAATAGAATAAGTGATTAATAAAATAACTAATAATTTTACAACTTAAATACTGTAAAATAAGATAATAAATAATTAGATAAAATATTAAAATAATAACCATAACCAATAATGTTGTTGGTAGTTGCTGTTCTGGAGCTTTTGATCATATTACATGATCTCGGTCAGCAGATGGAGTTTACCCAGTGGTCATGAAATTTGTTCAAATATCCATTTTTCCATTTTTTAAGAATGTATGTCGTATCAAGAGCTACTAAACAGAGGTTGAGATTATTTTGTAAAAGGTTAAGAATGAATTTATTAAACCTACATCACTTGTTTTTGGGCACTTGGAAGCAGAACAACAAGCTGTAAACACTGACAAATTATCACTTGTGTATAACATGTGTTGCCTAAACAGTAGCTCTGTAGAGCTGAGGAGAGCTGCAGAGTTCGGGGGGATAACTCTGTGTGGGTTTGTCAATACCAGTGTTTCTTTTCCATTGTTAATGTAATGATATAATAGATTAGTACAGCTTTAAACTCAGCTATGTAAATATGGGCTTGTTCATTATTTTAATCATTTGTCTTTTGTTCCCTCAGCTAAGGAATCCCAGGTGGTGGCAGTCATCCTAGTGAGCCTGGTGCCTCTGCTGGTCATGGCTGTTCTCGTCATCACTTCCTTCTACGTTTACCGGGTCTACCGCCAGCGCCAAGCCAAATCCAGGCGCAAGAGGGGCCTGGACTTCAGCGACGGTCGCGCCATCATGACAGACGACGAAGGCTCGGACAGCAGCTCCACGCACGCCAACAACCTCAACCACAACACGGAGCTGCTGCCCATCGAGCTGGACGTTCAGGTCGGAAAAGGTCGCTTCGCGGAAGTTTACAAAGCCAAACTCAAGCAGGGCTCCTCAGTCAGCGAGGAGCAGGGCTTCGAGACGGTGGCCGTTAAGATCTTCCAGTACGAGGAGTACGCCTCCTGGAAGAACGAGAAGGAGATCTTCTCCGACGCAGACTTGAGACACGACAATGTGCTTCACTTCCTGACAGCGGAGGACAGGAAGGCGCAGAGACAGTGCTGGCTGATCACGGCCTACCAGCCGAGAGGGAACCTCCAGGAGTTCTTGATCCACCACGTCGTCAGCTGGCACGACCTGTGGCAGCTGGGGGCTTCGCTAGCGCAGGGAGTGGCGCACCTTCACAGTGACCACACCACCTGCGGTCGCTACAAGGTGCCTATCGCGCACAGGGACATTAAGAGCTCCAACATACTGGTGAAAAGCGACCTGACGTGCTGCCTGTGTGACTTTGGCCTCGCCCTCCGCCTGGACAACGCTCTGTCTGTGGATGAGCTGGCCAACAGTGGGCAGGTAAAGCCTTCTAATCCTACATTTGTTTTTTTTTATATGGTTTTACCTAGCTTTTGATCCCCTCGGAGATAAAAAAAAACTCCCCTGTTATAATGTTTCGCCCCAGACACAGGCCACTCCAAGCCCTGCCATATATTCCTTTAAAGATATTCATCAGACCTCGAGCAGAGGCGTGCTATCAATCAAACTTTTCATTTCTGATCCTCACCACGTAGGGATCTCTAAATATTTGGCACCCTCTATCTCTTGGCCCCAGATGGATAACGCTGATAGAAATCATGTTGTAAGTGTTCCGAGGTGGTCGTTTTATAATAGTCACAAGAGAAACAGGCTTGATTGATTCTTAATGGACTCATTACACTGATGTAATAGGCCAGAGTCGTATTAGACTCCGTTATGAAAATGACTCATTATACAAAGGCCTCACCCTTTGCTCGCGCAGCACACCTAATGCATTGTAATGCCCTTAATGCATCTGGAGGAAGCGCCAGCGAACACATTTTCCAAGGTGGCAATTATGTGAAGACAAGCGGCGTGTTGTTGAGCTCAGAGCTACCATTTGTTTTCCCAATTATTTTTTACACATCAAACATGTTTTGATTCAGATGAAATGTGATGTGACAACTTACCGCAGCACAGAATCACCACCTGTCACTTGATTCATGCAGGTAAATAACTCTCACAGCTAAGACGGTCTACGTAGCCAGGCTCCTCGGTGCTATCATGGACTTTAATGACACAGAAATGTTTTTCATCTTGCTTTTTCTTCTCAGGTTGGTACAGCCAGGTACATGGCCCCAGAGGTGTTGGAGTCCAGAATCAACCTCGAAAACATTGAGTCCTTCAAACAGGCCGATGTTTACTCCATGGCTCTTGTTCTGTGGGAGATCATCTCCAGGTGCAACGCAATCGGAGGTAAGATGTGATCAGTACACACATTATTGTAGGATGAAGTGCTGGTGTTGTCTCTTTTTAAAAGCGGATAAGCATATTTCCCAAAATGACAAACTATGTCACTTGTCTTATCAGGAACAATTGTGTTTTGTGGACACCTGCTTTAACCCTCTGAAAACCGACTGACTTCACTGTCTTCCAGAGTCTTTCTGTCTTAATGTGGTATATAGGAGGGATTATTGATCATTTTGATCAACTCTCGAGTGATAAAAAATTATTAAATTTAGCACCAAATCTGTGTAACAAATGGTATCAACCCAGAAATTGCTGCAGCAACTTATGAGACATAACAGAGCATGGGAATGACCATCATATACTTCTGTCATAATGTTCTAAGCCCTTATACACTCACCGGCCACTTTATTAGGCACACCTGTTCAATTGCTTGTTAACACAAATAGCTGATCAGCCAATCACATGGCAGCAACTCAATGCATTTAGGCATCTAGAGGTGGTGAAGACGACTTGCTGAAGTTCAAACCGAGCATCAGAATGGGGAAGAAAGGGGATTTAAGTGACTTTGAACGTGGCATGGTTGTTGGTGCCAGACGGGCTGGTCTGAGTATTTCAAAAACTGCTGATCTACTGGGATTTTCACACACAACCATCTCTAGGGTTTACAGAGAATGGTCCGAACAAGAGAAAATATCCAGTGAGCGGCAGTTGTGTGGACGGAAATGCTTTGTTGATGTCAGAGGTCAGAGGAGAATGGGCAGAGTGGTTCGAGATGATAGAAAGGCAACAGTAACTCAAATAACCACTCATTACAACCAAGGTACGCAGAATATTATCTCTGAATACACAACACGTCGAACCTTGAAGCAGATGGGCTACAGCAGCTGAAGACCACCCGGTATTAGCACCAGCCACTTCATTAGGTACACCTTGTACCCAATAAAGTGGCCGGTGAGTATATACTCTCAAACTTTAATTTTACACACATTTTAATTCATTCATTCATGTTTATTTCTGATTTATGACTAGAACAACTTGACACAGCGCTGAGCTTCATCTCAAATTAACCTTCAGGTTCTCAGCTTTCAGATGATGTTCACCACTTCTATGTGACATCTACTGTTGACCTGCTATCTCCCCCTAAAGACCCTCTGTACCCGCCTCAAAAAGACAAAAAGGGTCCTTTAGTGGGTCTCTTAGGGTTAAACATGATATAGTAGCATGGTACCCTACACACACAGTAAACATCACATGTGACCTTTAGTTAATAATGGACACAACCGCATTTTCCCTGGTAAATTAGAGATTAGCCCGGGCCGCTGAGTGTAAAGGAAATCAATAGAAGCACTGATTGATGAAATTCCCTTCGGGGGCCTGTGAGAATATCCTCCGAAATACTGTAAAAAGAAAAATTGCCTCCGCAGCTCGCCTGACCTCTGAGGAATACGAGCACATTGACGGCTTGACCAATTAGGAGCGCGGTGACCAACTCCACCTTGACTTCACTTTACTAGACGTGTGAAACTGAGCACCAGGACTTTATGTGTGCCTCTTCCACGACTCATTTATCACGGTGGGAACAAAATCCAAGAGTGTCAAACACACAATCCGTCTTGTAGAAGTCTCAAGGATCAGCCTTCACTTCGCTAATGTACCGTTACTTGTGTTTGTCATTCTGTAGTGAAAACAAGGCCAGGATATGTGCAAATAATAGAAATGGGTGATTTTCCGAAGGCGAACCACGGGGCAGTATTTCATGTCGACGCTCGAGTCGTTTGTTTTCACTTCCCTTTAGTGTCTCTGTGGTCCAGTTTGTTTCTGTGACTGCTCCTGTCTCCATTGTGTCAGAGTGCTGATTGAAAGCCGGGTTTCGGGGCATGAACGCTTCTACTTTGGCGTTTTTCCTGTTTTGCCCCCACGATCGCCCCTGTGGGGGGGGCCCTCCTTGGAAGTGTATAGCACAGTTAGACGCTGCCCAAGAGAGTTACCCACAATCCCCCTTGCTTTTCTTTCCCAACAGCAGGAGTATGTGTGCCCTGTGGGTACACCTTTGAAAAGAAAATAGACTATTTCCTGTTTTTGCAAAGAACACAGCCCTCAAGACACGCTGTTCTTAGACTGGAGTTGTAAGTATGGATGTCTCCTTTATATGAGGATGTTTTTCTATGTCTCTTGAGGGCGGACCAGACAGGATACACGTCGGTAGAGACGGACTAAACGAATCCAGGCTAAGTTAGCGTGGTTTTCCTCTTGAGGGATTTGAAGGCTTTATTCAGCCCACTCATCCTCCATCCAATTTCATTCTTTCATTCCCTTACTTTGTATTTATTTTCATCTCTAGACAAACAGAAACACGGCAGCAAACATTATTTTAGACCCAGTTTTTCTGAATATCCTTGCCTTTAAAAACTTCAGCTCAGTTTCTCCACATTTTTCTGTGTCTTTCTTCTTCCCCTTAGGCAGGTGAGGCAGCAGTTAATCACCCTCCCACTGCACCGAACACTGTAGAGACAGCCGTCCAGCTTTACTCCCAGACAGACAGGGAGGACAGGCTAGCGTAGATTAACTGGAGGGAGGGGTAAGCAGAGAGAGAGGGGCTCCCGTCCCACCCCTGCACCGGAATAGAGATGAAACATAGAAGCAGCTGGAATGTGTTTTTCTGTATATCTCTATCCAATTTTTTTCCAGACTTGGCATCTCCTCGAGACAAGCGGAGAGGAATCTGTAGTTCATTAAGGCCACAGCCCGGGGAGACGTTCTCATGCTGTAAGGTTCAAAATGTTGCACAAACACAGCCAGCATCCTACCTTGATAGACGACGAGGAAGTTGCAAAGCTGCGTAAATGAGATGCGGTAATTTGGTTTTGCTCCGCTGGCAGCTTAAAAAAAAAACCTCTCCTCGTGGATTGTAACGCTGGCAGAGATCTGGTATTGATTCTGGAATCAGAGCGCCATGAGAGTAAAGCTGATGTGTTTACTTAAAGAGTTTCATGCTTTCACGCTGCCGGCCTCTTGTTTTGTTTTTTTTTGTCCCTGGAGGTCGGTGAGTCACTAATGACACCCCGAGAACTCACCTTCCTTTTGAGACAAAGTACGAACACGTGCACACGCATGGAAACTCAGAGTGACACATCCCGGGGCATCATTATAATGGCTGGGTTGAATCCCTGGTTTCCTCTCGTCTCCGATGCCACCCGCCCGTGCGTGTGTGTGTGTGTGTGTATGTGTGTGTGTCTGCGTGAGACAGATGTCTGATCAGCGCTCTGCGTCTCAGTGGCAGGCAGCCACACAGCCGCTCTGCCACAGTTCCTGGGGCCGCAGTCTGATCTGAGATCTGCCAGGCGAGAAGAACACAGCCTGTCTTGTCGACAGCGCCAGTCAGCCAGCCATGAGCCATCACTCTGCTTACTTTATCTTCCAAGAGTTAGAGTGAGGGGGAAACAGAGAGATCAACACACCTCAGAGAGAAGGAAAAGCTGGATTCAACGCTCGGGCCTTTTTTTTTTTTTTTATCTCCGCCTCTGTTCCCTAAAATGTCTCTCCTGTATAATTTAGCCGGTCCAGATTTAGGACTCGGAAAGACTACGAGGGCGTTCCTCAGGCGGGTGGGGCTACGCAGGGTGGATAATAGTGGAGCGGTGTTGAATGTGGAGCTGCAGACAGAGAAATGCCTTCAGTCCCTAGAGGGAGAGGTTGGGCTAGACTGGAGAGGAGAGGTTAAGGCAGCTGCTCTCCAGATGTCAGAACATCAACTCCTCCAGGACTGGAGGGCCTGATGGTCCTGTGTGTGTGTATGAGTGTGGGGTCTGCCATAGTCCACATTTGGGAACAAATTTGGGACTCGATTGTGGATGAATTGGGGACAAAATGTGCGTGCCCAATTTGGTTTCACTCCTTTAATGGGGTTAGGTGAAGGTTAGGCCGTGTATCAGCTATAGTTAATGTCAGGGGAAGCCTCCAGGGTGAGTCAGTGCCATATGTACAAAAGTAACGTGTCACGCGCTCGCCTACATCTGTACTAGATGACTTTAACAACCTGTGAGGAACACAAAACAAGTGTCGCAGCCACCGCAGCCTAATGAAAACCAGCAGAGGCTGCTGGGAGTGGATTAGTCAAGCTGTTGTTGCAGACAGACTTTGGGAAACAGACAGTGTTATTGCGATCACATTACTAATGTATTTCCAAGCACATGTTGAAACTGCAAGGAATTTTTTTTTTCTGCATTATTTATGTGTTTAAGTGACAGGATTTCTGTTCTTCTTTTTTCAGTATTTATGTTTTGTTGAGCGTAATTAGACAAAAATGTGATCTTTGAACGTCAGCAGAACAAGAATATCAAACATATCAGATGCTGGTTTGGATTATGCTCGCTCTCAACTCTGCTGTAATCATTTAGGATGGTTTGTGTTTCTTTTAGAGCTGTCAAAGTTAACGCGATAACGCAAATTCATTTTAACGCCACTATTTTCTCTAACACATTAACGCAATTGATCTTTCGGAGGTTGTAGCTTTAGGGTTAGGGCTCAGTTTTAAAGCTAGATTGAATATACTCGCATCATATGAAACAAGTTAACCTAAGGAATTCATTGCTACCAACTATGACATACAAGCTTGTCACGAAGGAGGTTAAATAAGGCTGCAAGCGTGCGCTAAATCTTTTGAGGAAAAACTGGCATTGCCATTTTCACAGGGGTCCCTTGACCTCTGACCTCTAGATACGTGAATGTAAATGGGTTCTCTGGGTACCCACAAGTCTCCCCTTTACAGACATGCCCACTTTATGATAATCACATGCAGTTTGGGGCAAGTCATAGTCAAGTCAGCACACTGACACACTGACAGCTGTTGTTGCCTGTTGGGCTGCAGTTCACCATGTTATGATTTGAGCATGTTTTTTATGCTAAATGCAGTACCTGTGAGGGTTTCTGGACAATATCTGTCATTGTTTTGTGTTGTTAATTGATTTCCAATAATAAATATATACATACATTTGCTTAAAGCAGCATATTTGTCCACTCCCATGTTGACAAGAGTATTAAATATTTCACAAATCTCCCTTTAAGGTTCATTTTGAACAATTCAACAATTAACTTGCGATTAATCACAATTCAATATTTTAAACGATTGACAGCGCTAGTTTCTTTCTTTTTTTGTTTTAATCCTGTTTAGCTTGCTGGTGCAGTTTGACCATTGATGTCTAAACATATATGTCTATATGTAACTGTACTGTACTGTACGGAAACTGTACCGTCATGGATGCGTGTCACAAAGCTCCTGCAGCGTAACATTCATAGAGAAGCTTCCCCCAGTCTGCCGTTGTAGCTACATTTAACAGAATTTCTTTTGGCTGCAGATTCCCAGACAGTTTCTACAGGCTAACATGGCTTACAACTAGCACGGAAAAATAGACATTAAGGATGAAAATATGTGCTAGCTTTGCAAAAATTCCCATCACTACATGTCAGCTGTCGTAGGAGACCCAGTGTAAGTTCCCTCTTTGTTAACGGGCTGAACTTGTTCCATTGCTTCACAGAAATCTTGTCAATATGCACTGTGTGAGTTCTGCAAGCCACAGCATTCCTCGCCTGCCCTGTGTTGTGTTTTCAATAGCTTTTGCTAGTTCAGAGTTTAATTTAAGGTTTGCCTGGAGAAAAAAAAAAAAAACCCATCTTTCCCTTTTAGAGCAGGCGGCTTGGCCAATCTTTCCATCCTGGAATACACACTTTTGTTTACACTGCGAAATGCTCAGTAGTATGATTCGTATATTTTGGACCCATTGTTTGGAGATGAACACGTAAACATGTTTGTCCAAAAAGTGGATTTGCAGTCCACAACACAGTTAAACACCCCCTCTGACCTGTCAAAACAAAAAGAAACATCTGGCTCCGTTTTTCTTTAATGTTGACTTACGGTTGGGTGGGGTTATGTTGAAGCTTTACCAAACCAGAGCAAAGAATAAATAAAAATAGGAAGTTTCAACCTCTGAAAAGAGTCTTCTGTTGAAGGGCTGCACAATTAGGCGTATATTAATCGGGATTTTTGGCTTCCCACAATTAAAATAACATGGTCGACTGCAATATTGACGTCTTAAAATCCGTGCTCCACTCCGAGATAACGGCATATCAAATCAAGCGCTTCCTAAAGTAACTGCCACTCACCAGCCGGCGATCGAGACGTTTTAAGCCGTCTTGCCGATGTGTTCGCTCCCTACTTTCCTGAATGTTGCGGTTGCCCTCCAGAGTAGAAGAGTATTATGCTGTATATTGCTCATTTTGCCCATCAGACGGGCAGATGTGCCCGGGAGATTCAACATAGATAGTCATACAATAATGTATTTATACTCTTTATACAGAGAGGCAGACATATTGAGCTTTTATTTGATTGTTTATTTGCTTTTTATTTTAGATTATTTGAAGTATTTTTAATATAGGTTGAGGGAGGAAGGATAGAGGAAGGGTAGATAGAAAGAGGGGGTGAGAATGGAGGAAGGGTGGATAGGAGGAGGGGTGAGGGAGACGAAGGAAGGAGGGCAGAGTGGAGAGGTGAAGAGGGAGGAAGAGGAATCTACTGTGGTCCAACCTGAGCTGAACAACCTGGAGCCTCCTCCACCTTTCTGTTGCCATCACACTTCTTGTTCTTGTGCATCCAGCTCAAAATACCCCTCTTCTTCTTCAACTTTTCTTTCTCCACCTTCTCCTGTTGGTTTTGCTTTTCATTTTCTCCAACTCGCTCTGTCTTGCTAAATAAGAAACCTCTTCTTCATTCTCAGACAGAGCTCCTCCAGCTCCTTCTGGTCTCCCTCCATCTGTTCTACCTCCGTCCCCGCAGCGCTGTTATTTGTCGGCCATGAGAAACAAGAGTTCAGACATTTTGCTTCCACAGCTGGTGTGAGAGCTCAGTGAGCTGCTGAGAGAGATAGATTATCCCTCTCCTTCATGAGATCAAGGATATGAGTGTCCCTTTGATCGATCTGCTCCTCCACCTGTCTCAATTTCTTCTTGTAGTCAATCTGCAGCTTTTGGCTCTCAAACATCGCATGTAACACCTGGAGGTTTTGTTTCTCTGCCTGATACTTTGCTACCATCTCTGCATATTCTCTAGAAGCTCCTCCAGCCTGCTTATTCTCAGGCAAAAGCTCTCTCTTTCCTTCAGGGATTCTCTCTTCTAATCCACCAGGTCGTGTATCTCCCTTGTCCATGTGGTGGATCTGCTTTTGAGCGAATGTAGTATGTAGTATGTACTAAGAGTAAAAAGAGAAAGTATGCGATTTGGAACGTAGCCTTTATGTGCACTTCTCAGCACACTTAGGAGACGTATTCAGAGCCAAGCTTATCCCACAATGCACCACAATCCCACAATGCAGGACAAATCTGCACTGTGCTTTTCATTCAGTTTATGTTTGCAGTCTGTGTGTATTTAGAGCCAGATATACTGTATCATAGCACCAGCTAATTGCACAATCACTGACTGGGATTGCCTTGTAGGTGTATTCTTTGTGTAATTATGAGCTCAAAAGAGGCGAGTCCAGCTTTAGGTTTGTATGCACGCTTAGAAAAAAGAAAATATAACTGAAGAAACAACAGAAACCAATTCTACTACAATAAAATGTAAACATAATATTCAAATAAAGACAAATACTCCCACGTTACAGTAGACGAATTACAAGCTGCTATATGCCTTTACTCTATATTTTATATCTTAATGACACTAGATAGCAGCTACAGCATTGTTGTAAGAAGTTTCACTGAATTTGTTTTTGATTCCCATCATTATTAGTCATTAGTTATGATACATTTCCCACTTCGTCATTCAACGTTATTGTGCAATAACAAACTGTATGTTTGACTCATTACACCGAGTCAGGTTTAAACTTGTAAAATGGATAGTTCAGGTGTTTTGAAGTGGGGTTATAATGAGGTAATTATTCACAGTCAGTTTATTATCTACAGTAGATGACAGGTAGCACTCCCTCAGTTTGGAGAAACACACAGGAGTTACAGCACGGGAGCAAAGCAATATACTGCTGTGGAATAGTACCTCATACATCCCCACTTCAAAACACCCAAACTATCCCTTTAAAGTCACAATGTACTGTATGTACTCTTGAAGTACATATCTGTGTTCGTAAGTGAGGACATTCTCTGACATACTTATGGTAACATATGAGAGGGATCATCGTGTTCAACAACAGTGACAGTCGATTTGAGGCCACTTCGAGCCTAAAATAAAGTAGACATTGTGTTATCTGTGTCTGTTTGAAGGCTTTTGTCTGTCTTTGTCAAGGCGTTCTCTGCTATTTCATCTCCTGATCATTTTTTAATTATTGCAAATCCACTTGAACTATTCACTTCAACATTCTCATGTGCCTCATCAGGCTTTTCTTATCTCCACGGATTCTCTGAAACTCGTGTTTTTCTTTATACAAGCCCTCTGCGCTTCAAAGCAAATTGGAATTTGATTTGTTGTTTTACTCCAAGGATGCATTAATTCATGTAAAGATAAATTGGAAAACTCTTGACCCACCGTTTCCAGGCTGTATCCTCCACGACAGCGCTTTGAAATATTCGCCCTGAGTAAACTCAACTGGTAAATTGCTTTTGACAAGCACTCCGGATTTTGTTGTGTAAGAGAGCTGACACAAAGCCAGAGCTGCGTTGGTGAGATGCTTTAAGCCCATTGACGCTGAGGGTAAAAATGTGATAATAATAAGTGTGTCTCTTCAGCAAATCCCCCCCCCTACCCCTCGGCCCCTCTATCAGCAGCACCGGGTTCTTTAGTTGTTTGTGCTGCTTCAGTGCTATTTAAAGTTTGCAACCTGCAGTTTTAATTTAGAGCGCACAGTGAATCCTTTGAGAGGTGTTGTTGATGTGTGAGCTGTGGGGCACTGCCATCTGATCTCACCTCAACAGAGTTGTATCCTTCAGTAGATCTTTCAAGGTGTATTGCTTGTATAAAAACAACCAAAACTCACCTGTTTGTTGAGATCTCAGGCTAATTTATCCGTACATATTTCTTGTTGTTGCAGAGGTGAAAGAGTACGAGCCACCCTTTGGGAACCTGAGGGAACACCCGTGTGTAGAGAGCATGAAGGACAGCGTTCTCCGAGACAGAGGAAGACCTGAGATCCCCGACAGCTGGATCAACCATCCAGTAAGAGGCACCACACACACACACACATACAGTACTGTGTGAAAACCTTGAAGCTGCAGATTTCATGTTTTAACTCTATGAACTCCTGAGGGCTGAGGTGAATGCTTTCATCCTTTGTCAGATTTCAGTTAGCTGTTGAGTTAACCTTGGCACATATACAGTGATGTTGTTAAATGTCAGTGTTGATTTATGAGCACCGTTCCTTATAAATAAATAAACAAACTAATAAATAAATAAACAAACTTAATAAATAAATAAACAAGTCCTGTTGGACAAGCTACAAAAAGCATCAAATAACAAACCCACACAACATAACCTCAGTGTTTCAGGCTTTATGGAACCAGAGGAACTAAACTCAAGAACAAAACTGGGAACCAAAAGTCCCTGTGGACATTCCTGTTTCCGTTTTCAGGCAAAAAATTAGGCAAATCATACAGATTAAAGAGGACCTACCTTTTGGGCTTTTTCCCTTTCTTTCAGTGTGTTATATAGTTGTTTTTGTACATGTAAAAGGTCTGCAAAGTTCTAAAGTTCATACCAAAGGGAGTTACTCTCCCCCACAGAAACACTGCTCCTGAACTGCCTGAAACGTCTTGCTTGAAGTCCCGCCTTTTCTTCTAACGTAGTGATGTCACCAAGTAACACATTTGCATAATACCCGCCTAGCGGCTAGTTTGGAACGCCCTCAAACAAAGTTAGTTAGAGCGGAGCTGGAGCGGAGTCCGAAGAGTTTGGTTCAGTTGACCAATCAGAGCAGACTGAGCTTGTGTCTACGTGTGACTGCTGGTGCAAATTAGCTGTTGAGCTAACCTTGGCACATTTTAAATGTCAGTGTTGATTTATGTGCACTATCCCTATAAATAAACAAACTAATAAATAAATAAACATGTCCCATTGGACAACCTACAAAATCTGATACAACAGAACAAAGAAATGTTGATCGCTCGTCCTAATATTGAAGGGCCAGTGTGAAGGATTTCAGGGGATCTATTAGCAGAAATGTAATAAATCCTTTTAAAATAGTGTCATCCAGTTCTTCAGTATTTTGTTAATGAAGCTGTACACAAGCTGAAGCAGCCGCGGCCTCTTTGTTCGACCAGTCAGCGATGTTTTTGGACATTCGGATGTCATGGCACCGATGAAATTTGCAAAAATTAGTCGCTAATACTCACATGCATTAGTGCCTGAAGCTTCTGTCTGCATTTGCTGCGTTAAAACATACAAGTCAAAGCACTTATATCATTTCGTATGTACGGACTGCAGGAATATTAGCAACTGGTGATCATAAACAGATAAACTGGTTATCATTGCAATGTGAAGTGAAGATACAGTACGTATTATGACAGTTTTACTAGAGCAGTGCTTATTTTCTATTACAGTAAAAGTACTCTGTAGAGTTTTTGCTCTTTAGTAGCACTATGGAACAGTTTTTCATGAGTGTATCCATTCAGTCATTATTGTAGCAAATCTATTTACAGATTCTTTTACACATTTACAAATCTGATTACATACACGGATTCTGAATACACCTTTGCAGATTCCTGTACACATTCTTAAATCTCAGTGCGCATTTAGAGATTTTACACATTTACAAATCGGATTACACACACACACACGGATTAACATATAGTTACACAACTCTCCTCACGCATTTGCAAATAGCTCTGCTACAGTAATGCCCCCATATGTATCCCTGTTTTGTTTGTCTCGTGCACGCGCAGGAGGATGCATGTGCACACGAGGATGCATGTGCACACGAGTGGCAGTATACATTCCTGCCAATGGTTTACACAGCAGGGAAGGAAACTAGCAAACTAGTAGACCTGGATGTAAACAATTTAAAATACTTACAGAATTTTGTAAGAGAGTGAAAATTGGCTTTGTAAATGTTTTATGAGGAAAGAAATGCACTCATTTGTCAGACCTCAAGGACACACAAACAATGTGTTTTGGTGTTTATATTAAATGTAAACATAACTTTTGTTTGTTAACAAGAAAACTCCACAGGGCACCTTTAAGCTTCCTTACATACTTTCTGTCATTTCTGTTTATATATTGCGAAAGGTAGTCTACTCATTATTTCCATTTAAACTAATTTAATTTAAAATAGTCATTATAGCCTTAATGAAGGGAGGATTTATTGCAGGGCTGTATAAGTTTGTCTGACACACAGATTGACACACATAAACACACAGATGGAAACGCATAAATACACATGAACATTCATAGTTTCAGCTTGAGGTGATGAGATTCCGTCTCAGTCAGACTCGCCCCCAAGTCTGCATTATTGACTGATTATATCTGTGCTCCCGTGCAGGGCATCCAGATGGTGTGCGCCTCCATAGACGAGTGCTGGGACCACGACCCGGAGGCCCGTCTGACAGCCCAGTGTGTCGCCGAGCGCTTCGACGACATGGAGTACCTGGACAAGCTGTCAGATCGCTCCGACTCAGAGGAGAAGATCCCCGAGGAAATCTTAACGGTGGATGAGAAGTAGTGCTCAACAGACACACTGCCCCCACCAGGGCGGCAGAGGAATCGCACCCAAGCAGCTGGGAGAGAGAGAGAAACTCCAGTGGATGCATTGTTTGCTGTGGGTTTGTCAGAAATGCGTTGACGGAGGAGCAAACTGGAAAATCATGATGAATCAGAACTGATAGCAGAGATGGACTTCCATATACAGATCAGGACCAACCATAAATATAGACTTGATTTGTTCTCTTCTACATGCTTCAAAGACTGGATCAAGTCATAAACAAACAGGGAAATTACATTATAAAGCTTTTTTTAACCAAATACTATTTGCACTTTATCAATATCTATGCACACCAAATGATATATTTTTTTTGTTTTGACAATACATTTCAGGTATAGGACATAAAGGGACCACATGTATTTAGCAAAGAGGATAAAAGGGAGTAACGTAATATATTAAGACACTTAATAACACTAACTTCCCCCTTATAGTTTATTGACTATACGTTTTCCTTGGTGGCCTGCCTTGGATATATGTCTGCGGGACTGGATTCAAGGTGCAAGTATAATTTCTTGTGGCATGAAATGGAAATTACCCACAGCAAAGGAATAGAAAAACCCATCCAAGGCAGTAATCTGCAGGGAGAGTTGATATCTCAAGGACTATGATTTGTAAAATAAATTCAGCCTGAAAGGGAAAAAAAGGGAATAGATATACTGTATAATGTGTGTGTGAATGCGTGCGTGTGTGTGTGTGTGCATATATTACTCAGAGGACTCTGATCTCGGTCTGTTTAGTCAGACCAAGAGCATAAAGGGAATAGAGCCATGTATAATGGACTCTAAACAGGAAGTCGCAGACCGCTGCCTGTGTATACGCTATAAAAGCTGAACTAGACATTTTTGTTACAGAAAAGGGAGTTCTGATCCAGCGGTCAGAAAAGATCTATATCAAAGTCTTTTTTTTTTTTTTGTATAAAAGTGTAAAGCCATAATTAAAAGTGTTACAGGTCCCAGAGTGTCAATGTGGTGTTTTTAATGCTATCATATTGTTTTATACTTTGACCTTTTGGTGCCACTCATTCCCCTAAAGAGCGTTATGTGAGGTGATTGGCAGTGACTGTTGATTTCACATTGGGAACCACTTTTATAGAAAATCTAAACAACTTTACAGCCCAAAACAAATTATTTTCAGCTCCACTTCAACAGTTACAACAAAAAGAAGCACAATACTATCCAGTATCCTGCATAATTACTATACTTAAAGCTCCATTATGCAATTTCTTTCAACAGGTCTATGCAGCTTCATACATACTTAGTTGACAGTGGTGGAGTAGTAGTAGTATTCATGTCCTTCATATACTTAAAGGGCGAGATTGGGAGCATTTCTATTGCCTCTGCATGGCTCTCAACATGGCCATGGCTGAGCCGACGGATCGTGGTCATGTCTAGAAAGTAATCCACAAGTTGCAAAACTCTCGCCAGGTGGTTACGGTTTGGCATTGACTTCGAATGGTTAAGGTTAGGATTTTTCGTCGGGCAGCAAGTCTCTTGAGAGTTTTCACAACTTGTGGGTTACCTTCTAGACACAGCCGTGGCTCGCAGCTAACGGTGAAAACAACGGCAACAGTGTTGACAGAGCTAACAGTGTTAACCAGCCTGTATTCACTGTTCTTGTCGTCCTCATGTTCTGTTAATGTACTGGCTTTTGTCTTGCAATAAATTAAAAATACAGACAAAATTACAGGCCCCCTTTGGCATCGGAATAAGTTGCACCGGGCTTTCCATTAACTACAATGTAAACCCATCTGCGTCAATATTAAACACTCATGGAAAGTGCAGCTGGAGTGCGTAATGTAGCGAAAAGGAGCGAAAAGACACACACCGTGCGGCGGCTTTCATTTAGGAGACCGCTGTTTGTGTCCCGTGCGTCACGCTACAATCAGCTGATCGTTCAATGTCCCCTGTTCACAACGTTCAGCATCATTTTCACTGTTCAAACGTAGCAGCTTTAAGCCCAACTAGTGTTTTCTTTGCCTGAAGCATTTTGTTTACTTAATAACATTAATCATGTGTTAACTGCGACCGAAAAGTGACGCCGAGGGCTCGTTAAGCATGTATTTACTGCGAGCGAAAAGAGTGACGCCGAGGGGTCTGTCAAAGCGTCAGCATATGACGAGTTGGGATGAGAACATGTTGGAATTTCAATTTAACAATAATGAAAAAAATACATTGCAAGTATAATGTGATACCTTACAAAAGTACACATTTTAATACACCTAACGCACTGAAAATATGCTTTTAGTATGGAGAGATATAATCATATTTATCACCGGAGAACTCGGCCCGCGCAGGATGACAAGCTCACTAAAATCCTGGTAGTGATAGCCCATCAGTTGCTCTCAGGCTTGGAACACGGCGTTTATGTTCCACTCCTGGCTGGCACACTGTGACACAAACTTGAATCATATCAGTGTGAGTCATGCATGCGTGCCCATATTCCATCATGCATACAAAATACTGTACACAAGACATTAGCATGCTCGTGTTGTTGGAACACAGTCACTCATTCATTTATTAATACGCCGAGGCCTCCGAGATGCTTCGGATTTGGGTTGTTATCCAAAAATATGCCAAATCCCTCACACTGTGTTGTCACACGTCTTAATGGTGGCAGCTCTCTATTGATTGGCAGACGGTGCCTAATGCTTTTACATTGTGTGTGTTTGGGCTGGATGAGTTTCAGCCGAGGTTCAGCAGGTCCACGCAGTGTTTGGCACGGAGTGAGTCTGCAGTGCGTGATGCCGACTCACCTTTCATCCTGAGCCCACCGCTGACTCAGACTCTGGAATATGTGTGTGTGTCTGTGGCTCTCTGCCTACCTGTCTGTGCCACTATTTGCCTCTGTCTCTTGCAGGCAGCTGCTTTCAATTCATCTACTGGCACCCAGAATGTATTTTGCAACGCTTTTAAAAAAGGCTCCACTGGGCAAAAACTGGACACTTAGACTAAACTATAAATCAGGGCTTACAGCGGGAAATACAGTATGTGTTCATGTCAGCATGTCTGAGTTACATGTGATATGAATAGGGCTGCAAATCGATTAAAATATTTAATCACAATTAATCGCATGATTGTCCATAGTTAATCGCAAATTAATCACACATTTTTTTATCTGTTCAAAATGTACAGTACCTTAAAGGGAGATTTGTCAAGTATTTACTACTCTTATCAACATGGGAGTGGGCAAATATGCTGCTTTATGCAAATGTATGTATATATTTATTATTGGAAATCAATTAACAACACAAAACAATGACAAACATTGTCTAGAAACCCTCACAGGTACTGCAATTAGCATAAAACATATGCTCAAATCATAACATGGCAAACTGCAGCCCAACAGGCAACAACAGCTGTCAGTGTGTCAGTGTGCTGACTTGACTATGACTTGCCCCAAACTGCATGTGATTATCATAAAGTGGGGATGCTTGTAAAGGGGAGACTCGTGGGTACCCATAGAACCCATCGCCAAAATTTAGGGTAATTTTGGAGCGTTGTTTAGCCTCCTTCGCAACGAACTAGTATGACATGGTTAGGTTTTCTAGTTTCATACGATGCCAGCATCAGTGATGCCAAAGAGTATAGAAGCAAAGAAACTGCTGCGTATTAGTTTTATAATACTTCATTGTTCAACAAAGGCCACTTCAGTAGAATATGACAATAGAATAGATATAATTTAGTTTTACTTTTATACGGCACTTTTTAGGCGGACGTATTACTGCCATCCGGTAGTTGCTTTCAGTCCAAAATGGGGGAAGCGTAGCTTTGCTGCTGGGCGCTGATGTTGCAATGGAACAAACAATTGACTTTCACATCTTGGCAATATACAGTATGTTCTTTGGTGCAGATGTGGAGGACCTTAAATGCTGACCAATCAGAGCAGACTGGCATTTTTAAAGAGACAGGCGCTAAAACGGAGCGTTTCAGACAGAGGGTGAATACAGGTATATTCAGACAGACAGTATGCTTAAAATAATGTGTTTTTTGAACATTAAAGCATGTAAACATGTTCTAGTAGAAACCCAAAATACAAGTATGAACCTGAAAATTAGCATGATATGTCCCCTTTAACTCTCTTTTGTCAAGCCATGTGCCATGTGATCATTCTTCCCCTATTCTGTTACGTCAAAATTCCCTTAATCTTTCATTCAGAAAACATTAACCTCGGCTGCAGTTGTCAAGCAGCACCATTGAAAGTGCACGGACTGTGAAACAAATACACTTGGGAACAGTAGGAGAGTGATTTATCAGCTACAGTGGGCTGACATGTCGTCTAGTAGGGAGGATTTCCACTGCCCTTCCTGCAGTTCACGTGCTCCATCTATTTACATAAACTGTGCCACAGGCACGCTCAGTGTGGGCTGCACATTGCACTACAGATAAATTGGACACCGCCGCAGGATATACATGCAGATGATGAATGATTTATCATTTTTACATTATAAATGGATTACCACAGGGGTGTCAAAAGTAACAAAAGCAACACTTCTCTTCATTTTTCACAATCCAAATAATGCGACGCCGATTTTTCCTGCAGCAAAGGAGTCAAGTTCTCAAAAGGGAGATGCATATTTAAGAAAGGGAATGCCTCTAAATGCCTCCTGAAGCTGACACATTTGTAGGTGTCAGTAAAAGAATAAATTCAAATGAGTTTTATACCTTTGTGTTGTAGGAGCCACAATACAAAGGTAGAAACCTTGCTCTTGGCAAAGATTCCATAATAACCTTTCAGCATATTGTAAGTCAAGCGTTCTAAGAGAAAACTAGACTTCTGCACCTCCTCATGGCTCTGCTTTCAGGCTTTAGAAAATCTAGCCGCTGACGGGAGACTTTGTTCAATCACAGGTCATTTCAGAGAGAGAGCGTTCCTATTGGCTGTTCATTCAACGGAGCTGTCAATCATTCGCAAGCTTCGATCAAACGGTCAAACTAGGCAGCGCTGATCAAATATGAATCAATATTCTGTAACTGTAATGCTTATTTCTCACATAAAGTGTTTTCAGAAACATCTTGTTTAGCTGTAAAATGAGAAAGTTTGCTCCGGCTGGTGGGCGGTGCTTGGTATTTCCTCAACTGATCTCAACATGGCTGCCGGGTCACAAACTTTCTCATTTTACAGCTAAACAGTACACTACAAGATGTTTCTGAAAACATTTGAGGCGAGAAAAAGGCATTCCAGTAACAGAATATTGATTCATATTTGATCAGCACTGCTTAGTTTGACCATTTGATTGGAGTTTGCGAGTGATTGACAGCTGCTCAGAGACGGCAAGGCTCCAGCTCGGCTCTGATTGGTTGTTTTCCTCCAGTCTGTGAAATCCTGCAGATGTCATTAGGAGCACCGGAGGACACAGAGGCACATGATTTTTATCAGATTACCTGTCTCATGCACTACTGTCAGGATATAGTGACTGTTTTATAAAAAATAACTTTTTTTAATCATATTTCCTCCAATTCTACCGACTGCTGCTTTAAACACGAATCATATAGCACATAGTGTCAGTCAACATTAATCCTGTTATGTTTTATCCTGCTATGCCTATTTATATTGCAAATTAATTCCCTCAATTTTGGTTTTTGAGGTCTTATTAAGTAGAACAAATAAATGACATTGTAATCGTATGTTGTGTCTTTCAGTTTGTTTTTTAAACTCTATATCCTCAGTCAGTTTGTACAAAAAACTCCTCTCTGTGCTAACATCCCCACAAGGTTTGTGTTTTAATTAAGGCAACATGGGAGCTTGTGCACACGTATTTACTTCATTGCCAGGCAACGCTTCAGTAGAAATATTGCCTTGAATGTGCCTAACACCTGCATTTTTGTCTTTTGACCAGTAGAGTGCGTAGTGGTTCTACTGGATGCTGCATACAAAGACATCATCTGTGCCTTCTGGAGCCAACTGGGTGCTGTAAGTGCAGGATGCAGTGAGGTAACACTTGTGCTTTGAGAAGACTGAAAATGAAGGGGCTGAGCTCAAGATGTGACAGGTCTTTCCATTACCAAGAGTCATACTGAGTGGCGCTAACCAGTCACCAAACACTGGAGTCATTTTGTATCTTGGTGGGGACCTAATTGCATTTTAAACCGCTGCTGCTGGCGAGCATAACTTCACAAATTTTTCTCCATTTGATCCTCTCACTCTGTTGAGTCTTTATTTCTCACAGCACTTTTCCATCGCTCGCCTGTCACAACGCATCACAGAGTATGAGCTCAAGCCACCAGTGTACAGCCCCTCCATGAGTACTGGTTAAACTCCATACCTGCGGCGTTATATGTGTTCTTGTCAGCTGCTCAATCATGACACTTTTTAACCCGATTAACCCCTTCGAGTGGGAGGCGACAGCAGGCGAGAGTGTTTTAGCCAAGAACAGCTCGTATATACAAAGGAGGCGAACGCTCACACACACACAGCCCTTAGGTGGTCTTAATAATCCAGAAGGAGATACTCTCCTGCCAAAGTCACTTATCATTCCCACACGCCGGTTGCCATGGTGACGCCTCATACATCAATCAAAGTTGCCGAGGAGTGCGTTGGTTGGTGAGAGAGCTATAAACAATATTTTGAGCTCCAGTAAAGAGATGACAAGGGAGACAAATTGCTCCGATAACACCTCCTCTCTCAGCTCTCCAGGTCCAGTTGAGGCCGTTTCCCCACATCGTCCCAGTCGTTTACACATCTTTATTAAAGAGGACCTATTATGCTTATTTTCAGGTGCATACTTGTATTTGGGGTTTCTACTAGAACATGTTTACATGCTTTAATGTTCAAAAACCACTTTATTTTTCTCATATCAGCTGTGCTGCAGCACCTCTTTTCACCCTCTGTCTGAAACGCTCCGTTTTAGGTCTTGCCCCCCTGCTCTGATTGGTCAGCTGGCCCCCTCTGTTGTGATTGGTCAACCGAACCAAACTCTTCGGACTCCGCTCCAGCTCCGCTCTAACTAGCTGTGTTTGAGGGCGTGCTAAACTAGCCGTTATCAACACATTTTCACTCTCAACTCGTCAAATATCGCTGCTTGGTCAGTGCTCCTCGGCATCGGAGGTCAATGTACGCTCGTTACGTGCATAGTGTCCTTTTAAAATATACTTCCGTTTTCACAGGAAGTTAGGTTTAGGCAACCAAACCACTTAGTTAGGGTTAGGAAACGGTCGTGGTTGACGTTAATGCCACTGACTAGTGACTCACATGACTAATAACTCACGTGACTCACAGGACTGACCATACTGACGAGTCACGTGACTAAAGAATGACATGACAAAATAAGTCAACGTTACTTTTAGCTTCACACAGGACACAAACACCGGTCTCCTGGTTGAAATTCTTGTGTTTATTTGGCGCATCCACCACCCCTCCCACCTACCAGCCCTGAGCAGACTCTCACGCTATTAATAGTACGTCACTTGATTCGACTGTTGAATAATGTCGCGGATGGGTTCACACTGGAGTTAGTTGAAAGCCCGGTTTGTCACATACTGCTGCTAAAGGGTGCGTCTGTGCGTCGGTTTCCGATGCCGAGGGGCACTTACCAAACGGCGGTATTTGACAAGTTGGGAGTGAGAACGGGTTATCGTTATGCACTGTGTTACTTGGTGACATCACCACGTTACGGAAGAAAAGACAGGACTACAAGCAAGGCGTTTCAGGCAGTTCAGGAGCAGTGTTTCTGTTGGGGAGAGTAATTCCCTTTGGCGTGGACCTTTTACATGCAAAAAAAAAACTATATAACACACTAAAGGAAAGAGGAAAAAGCACAAAAGCATAAAAGCATAATAGATTGTCTTTTAAATTCCAAATACTCTTGATTTAGATGTTCACTTGACATACAAAGCAGCAGTTTGGGGTGTGCAGCTTTGTTATTGACAGCGATAGTTGCAGCAGCAGGAGTCACTTTAAGGCCCTGAGCCACAATCGCATGCAGCAATTGTCCAGAGGATGATGCGCCTGTTAAGATAAGAGCAGCAGGCAGCCCAGACCCAGAGACGGAGAGATGAGACTTACTGGTGTATTAGGAGCCATTACCCCTGCTGTCCTCCCAGACACTTTTCTTTGGTGGCAGTAAACTCGATGGTTCCGATATTACTTTAATTTCCTCATGCCTGAATGAGCTATTGTGTCAGTACATTATCAGCTAGTGAGAGCTTAATATAAAAAAAAAAAAGCCTATCAAAGACAAACACAGCTGTGTCACAAATGACAGTATGTTTGATCTGACTGTGTTTGTCTTGTGAGGATACATTCAGAGAGTTGTTTGCCTACATTCAATAGAACCGGTGCTTGGCAGTTTTATTGTGATTTAGCTTCCAACAACAGGCGGGAATGATTTGATCACTTGAGCCAACAAGGGCGATGCCATTCCACTTAATTCCCCGCATCAATCATCGCCTCGTTGCATGCAGGGTGTGATGATGATTTGGGACTAATTTGGCTCAGTATATCCTTCTGATCTGTGTTTCATTTTAATTTGTCTATTTAGAAATAATTTACCGATTGCTGTCCCGTTCCAGTTAATGTTCATGGGAGACTGCGGCGTGTTAATCTCCAGCTATCTCTGCTGCAGCAGCATTCTTTAAACCTCTTTGGACTTCACAGACAGCTCATTATTAACTAATGCACAGAAATGTTTTCCTCAAAGATCAACAAAGTCGACATACTATAGAAATGCATTTTCATAAGTAAATGTTGGGTTATATAAGGGGTAACTTGTTACTGATGGCTGCAGTCCATTTAGGTGAGCCAGTTCCAGGACTCTGGTACTGACCACTGACATGGCTTACTGGTACACTTAACATGTGTCGTGAACTCATGAACTTTAAAAAAGGCGGTTGCTAAGTGGCTAAATGAGACTACTAAATGTCGTCACGCCGACACGCCCGCCTTTACAGCCTTGTTGTGTATACTCACGCTCATGTGACCGCGGTGTAGTTTGTTTAAAGCCTTTAGCTTTTTACTTCTGGCGATTGCATTTACACTTCAAGTGGGGTTCATTTGTGAAGATTATCTTGCTGAACAAAACATGTAAGTATCATAAACTTTTGTTTGCCACAGACTATATTTTCAGCAATAATCCAAATCCCAATGGAAAAATCCCATTGGCTTTTTGTCGAGGGAACCGGGGCGATGCTAACTTTCTGGTTGTCCTACAAAAATACGTCATCCCTGGAGCACTCTATACTGCGGTCTTACTTCAGATATGCTCTGAATTTTGAATTTATAACCTTTAAAGGAATAGAATAACACTTTGGAAATATGTCCATTTGCTTTCTTGCCAAGAGTTAGCTTACATGAGAAGATTGATACTATTCTAAAACTAGGAGGAAGTAAGCTTGGCCACAAAGAGTGGAAACAGGAAACAGCTATCCTGACATCTCAGTACAACAAATATCAGTCAAACCTCTGCTCTACTCAGCTAAATTGTATGTGCTGACTAACAACATTGTCTCTCTACACATTCATTGAAAGAAAAAGATGTGTGTTTAAGATTTCTATATGTCTGTACTGTGTCCTTCTGTTGGAGGCACGGTTAACATGACATCACCACCTCTCTCTCCCCCTTCCTGTGTCCCTTTTGCCCATCTTCCATCTCCCCCTCCCCCTCCCTCCACCTCATCCCATCCTCCCCCCATACTCACTGGAGAGTCCTGCTAAGTTTAACGTTATTTCGGAGGTGTGAACTGTGTTCTGTCAGATGACCGATCGAGGGCAACCAGGAGGAGAATCGATTGGACACGGTGCAGAGCACAGAGATACATAGTCCTGACCAAGGGGCCACTTGGTATTGAACCACCTTTACAGAGTGCTCTTAAGGCAGAAAATACACCAGAGTTGGTCTTTAATTTAATGTATTTGCACATGATAAAGACAGAGACAAAGATAGAGTATTAAAGGAACAGTGTGGGGGATGTATTAGTAGAAATGGAACATAATATTAGTGTATAATCACCTGAAACTAAGAATCGTTGTGTTTTCATTAGATTAGAATGAGCCCTTCATATCTACATAGGGAGCGGGTCATCTTCACTGAGTCTGCCATGTTGCTCCGCCATGTTTCTACAGTAGCCCAGAAATCAAACTCTGATCTAGAGAGCCTTTCACATTTTTACAGTACCTGATAGCCATCATAGTTCTCCGACACGCTTGTGAAACTGCGGTAACGTGAGCTGCAGAGTGCAAAACCGTGGTACCGCCACCCACCATCTGACTTCCGTTGCTCCCAAAGTAGTGCTATTATGGTAAGGATGACCTCAGAGTGAGGCAAACGGCGTTACCACGGTTTTGCACTCGGCAGCTCACGTTAGTGCAGTCTTGGAAAGTAGCGGAAGTAGTGAGTGGAGGGGTACTCAATTGGTTGCAATCTGCAACCACACCACTACATGACTTCAAATCCTACACACTGTACCTTTAAAACAAAAAACTACAAGCATTCATTTAGTCTTCATATAGCACAAAGCTTGTAGTAAAATAAATTCAAGTTGAGAGTGAGGCAAATGCAGTTAGAATTCAGTCAAAATATCTGACAGCTTTTGTGAAACATATATGACAGGTTTCATCATCCATGCACAACCCCTGTGTAAACTCTCAAAGAATTGAGAGAGACAAACTTTGTGACCACAGCAGAATGAAGGCAGCGAGGCGTCTCTCATGTCTGCCTCTCTTGTTTTGGATGCTGCCGCCGTAATTTCGCCACCGAGGTTTCAGGGCTGTCATTGAAGCAATATCACATAAATCTGTTGTCTTCTGAACTGAGACATCCCACGTTGGCTACTCGGGAAAGTGAAAGAAGGGTCATTTGTCAAGCTGAGGCATCTGGGAAATTGAGAGGCTTGCTTCAATTTTCAACACGTGAGTCATATATTTTTTTTCCTCTCTCCCGCGGGGATAATGTCAGACCAAGTTCAAGTGTTTTCTACGCACTACATTTCTTCTCAATGGCCTCAAAAGACATCACACAGACCGAGGCTGTTCCAACCACAGACGTGTTGATAAGACAGCTGTTATTCTGAAGAGGTAGAAATGCATGCCAACTTTTCAGAATCTGACATTCTGCCTGCAGACAGTTGATATCTCTGTTGAGCTCAGGTTTGCACCACTCCTCCTTATTTCTCTCTTCTTGCTCTTCCTCGATCAATTGAAACTTTCTCGCAAACTTTTCATGCAGCCTGCCAATAGGATTTGAAGCATCACTGCACTCTTAGCTATGTCGACAGGTCAGAATCAATCTTGATGAATGTGTTGAACTGGCAATTTTCTATGCTGTTATTGTTTTGAGGGTTGCTGTCAGACAAAAGTTTCCTTATTTAAGTTTAAGTCCCTCTTTATGCCCTCAGATGCAACATGAGTCTCTTTTCAGTTCATAATCGCGTTATTATTGTATAATTTCAGGGCGTAATTATTGTGATTAAAAGTCTGATTAAAAAATCTGAATGATACGATTCTGTGACTGTATCATTATTTGAAATTATTTCGGGTAAGATAAAGATGCAAGGACTTTTTTGTCAAAAACACTGTTACACTCTCGTTCATTTCTTATTTAAATTGTAAAAAAAAGAATTGAAGCCTTCATTGACAGGATTATTGCTTTGTTCCCTTCTTGGAGATGTTGGTAGATGAAAGCATTTTTGCAATCAAATGAAAAAATGAAAAGAAATTTTCAATCGAAACTGTCATTGTCTCTGCAGCTCACAGCACTCTTAGGGAGAAATAACTTTTCATATGCTTTGGAAAATGACAGACGTATGCAATGAATGCAATAGCATCCTGAGGCAGATGCAGCCTTATAAATTGAGCAAAAGCTCTCTGATCTCCGGGATGATAGATCACGGCATATTCTGTTTCAAAACATATTATTTTATATTCTATCACAACAAGCGATTTTCTTTAAAATGAGAGTCTGAGCTTGGCTGTGTGAATAGCTATATATAATCGGTGGATCATCCATGACGTTATCAAGATTAACTGTCCCATCGTACGAGGTGACGCCCGTTGTCGACCCCGTGCCGGCACGCCTTCCATCAAAGTCAAGATTAAGATGTTGTGGAGTATCATCCACACACGTGTTGAGTCTGGGTCTGAGTGGGTCATGTTCACATTAACTGCCTCTCTGTGTGTCCCATTGGCTGTTGGAGAAATGAGGCATGCTCAGTGTGAAATGATGTGTCACTGATGAGGCCACGCGGGTAACCCCCTGTGCACTCGGTGAAAGACCCCGCATCATCAAGTAGAACTTAACTCAGGTCATTACTCATGTTTTTGTGACTTATCACTAAAAGACCTGCACTCAAGATGTCACCAAACTCTGTTGTCATAGAAACCTCTTCAAACGTGAATGCGTATTTGTCTTAATGAAACGAGGAATTCTTTTAAACTTGACCTTTACAATTTATTACGGTGTCGTGCAGCTAGTCAGAGAGTATTTGCAACAGACTGTCTTAACTCTCCTGCAGGTAAATAAATAGTTCATAACAGTTGGACGCCGCACCTCGTTGGAACGTTAAGTGCTTTTCTTTAAGTGCTCTCATTTCTGTTAATGATTGCGACGCAGATCGGCGTGCACGGTGGCGATTCCCCAGGCATTGGCTAATCATTCTATTGCACTGGATCACACAGACGGACTCTGTGGAGTCTTTAAAGCTTGCTGCGCTCGCAATGAGCGAACATCCTGCTCTGCCATGCTTTTTATTAGAATGTACAGAATGGATTCCCCCCGTTAGGTTGTACATGTAAATGATGCACAAGGTATTTTGAAGGGGAGCGATGCCAAGTGAATTAAAGGACAATATCAACTCAATATTGCCCAAAAAAAACAACAACTTCATGGTTTCAAATGTTTTTTCTGTAGTTTACGAGACAGGAAGCTGGTGAACTTGAGACTCTGTGTGAATGCGCTTGACTCAGCGTGTTACTCCTGTGATGGATTGGCAATCAATGTAGTGTTTTCCTGCCTTCCACCCATTGCATGCTGGGAAAGGGGCTCCAGTCCCCACTAATGACACTCAAAAGGAAAAGGTGGGTATAGATAAAACATGGATCTATAATTCTCATTCATGATTTTTTTTTTCTGCTTTCATTCACAATGCAACAGCTGCCACTGCTGTGTTGCACGGATATCAGGTATCTGGGAACATGGTGTGCCTGCTTCTCAGACATCCTTCACACCGCAGTCTGTGCCTTAAAAACAAATTACAACATGAGATTTCTTCCCACTGTGCAATCCGCGTACCGTCAGCATTATACTGTTTGTGAGGCTGCCTCTAAAAAGTGTACAGCATCTTTGTTTTTTTCAGAGAGACGGTGTATTCACGGAGGATTCTTTGCTTTGTCCCACATGCTGCTTACATAACAACGAGCACAATTGACTGAGAGATTTGAGATTATTGTGCATCTTGAGACAAATTACTGAAGTCAGTCAATACTGCACCTGGATGATACTGAAGCTGTCTGCAGCTTTCAGGGTTCGCCAGTTGCACTGGTGGACTCGGGGGGTAGGGGTGGGAAAGGAAGGGCAACCATCCCCCTTGGTGCCCTTCAAGTGGAGAAAACATGATAATGTGTCCTCTAGGGTGCCATTCAAGTGGAGAAAACATGATAAAGTGTCCTCTAGGGTGCCCTTCCAGTGGAGAAAACATGAAAAAGTGCCTTCTAGGATGCCCTTCCAGTGGAGACAACATGATAAAGTGTCCTCTAGGCTGCCCTTCATGTGGAGAAAACATGATAAAGTGTCCTCTAGGGTGCCCTTCAAGTGGAGAAAACATGATAAAGTGCCCTCCAGAGTGCTCTTCCAGTAAAGAAAATGGGATGAAGTTCCCTCTATGGTGGCCTTAAAATGGAGAAAACATGATGCAGTGCCATATAGGCTGCCCTACATAACTTTTTGTGCACTGGTGCCCCACTGCATGCAGATGGTGCCCTTCTTATTTTTTCGCCCCTGCCCTTCAGACAGCCTGAGTATCCCACTGGCTGACTGCACCATTCAATTGCATCACTTTTGGCAAAAAGAGTAAAAGAAAAGGGCATAATGAGACATAATCTTCTTGACCAGTTGTGACGCCTCTTTCACTCTCTAACTCTCTCACGCAGGCGGTCAAAGCAGAGAGAGATGACAGAGGTGCAAAGAGTGTTTCATGCCATGAGGCATCTTGAACTTTTTTGCACGACTGGCCTTTGGCAAAGTAAAGAAGTGCCGACACCTAAGAATGCCGAGCATGAACTCGGCGAGTCTGTATAATGTTCAAGGGAGGGGGAAAAGAAAAAAAAAGCAGAGAAGAAAGACAAAGCAAAACACAAACATTCAAGTCTGCCTCTGGAGACGGAGGAAAAGCGGAGCTGCCCTGCCTGGCAACAGCACTCATTTTGGCTGGCTTTCATCTGGGCTTGGCCTTTTGACAATAGATGCGATTGAGGCAATCTTCACAGCCTGCATTTCTATTTGTCTCAAAGGTCATCCATTCAGAGTGTGGAGGTATAGAGGTGGAGAGGGTGAAGGGGAAGAGGGCTCATCACGGCATAAGAAGCAGGCCTTGATGAATGATTGAGGAACTGTGTGCATATGTGTGTGTGTGATACTGTACACAAAGTATGTATTCATCAGTATGCATGTGCTCATGTGGGATTACATGTATTTGCATTCATTGTATTGTTACACACTCTGTTGCCTGTGTGTATATGTCGCGTGTGGGTGTGCATGAATTCTTTTTGGCTCTGCCTCTCAGCTGCAGCACGCCATATGCCTTCAATACCGTCCGTGATACTTTTAGCTTTGGTCTCTGTGATCTCTTTATGAACTCAAAACTCATATATCCACTTCTGCCACTCCATCCACTCTCCGTGATGACCCCCATCAATTTCCATAATCATCCTTTTACTCTCCTTTATTATCGGCTTTCCATCTTCTCCCCGTCTCCCCGACGCTGCGTTCTCATCTCCCTCTTATCTCCTCTTCGTCTTGTCAGAAGATAGCCTCAATGCACAGCTGTGCTAAGCCGGCTCAAACTTCAGTCCAATTCTTCTACATGAATATTTCATTTGCATTTTTTTTTTTTTTTTTTTTAAATCATGATCTTATGTTTGACAGGGTAGCTGTAAACATTGCTGATGCAAAGTCAGGATGGGGAATTTGGGCCAATTTGTGAAGTATTCAAAGTAGCAAATGGGCTATTCTCAAATCAAGGGTGCTGAAAGTTGGACATAACAACTTGTTTTATATTGTAAACAGAAAAGCACACATTCGCTTTTAAAACCAAGATGCTCTGGTGGGTAGTTATTGACTGAGTGTGCAGCATCCGTTTAAACATTCCAATAAATTACCCAAAGCGATGGGTATTGAAATCAGGGGCAATACATAAATACAATGAATGCATAATTAGAATTTTGATTAAGAAGGACATTGTTTAAAGCAGCAGTGGGTAGAAATGGAGCAAATATGATTAGAAAAAGTTATTTTTATAAAACGGTCACTATATCCTGACAGGTAATCTGAAAAAAAACATGTGCCTCTGTTTTCTCCGGTGTCCTCCGGTGCTCCTAACGGCATCTGCAAGATTTCACAGACCGGAGGAAAACAACCAATCAGAGCTGATCTGGAGCCTTGCCGTCTCTGAGCAGCTGTCAGTCACTCGCAAACTCCGATCAAACGGTCAAACTAGGCAAAGCTGATCAAATATGAATCAATATTCTGTTACTGTAATGCCTATTTCTCGTGTAAAATGTTTTCAGAAACATCTTGTAGTGTACTGTTTAGCTGTAAAATGAGAACGTTTGTGACCCGGCAGCCATGTTGAAAACAGTTGAGGAAATACCAAGCCCTGCCCACCAGCCGGAGCAAACTTTCTCATCTTACAGCTAAACAGTACACTACAAGATGTTTCTGAAAACATTTTATGTGAGAAATATGCATTACATAACAGAATATTGATTCATATTTGATCAGTGCTCCCTAGTTTCACCGTTTGATTGGAGTTTACAAGTGATTGATAGCTGCCTCCTTTGAATGAACAGCCAATAGGAACGCTGTCTCTCTCTGAAATGACCTGTGATTGGCCAAAGTCTCCCGTCACGGGATTTTTTAAAGCCTGAAAACAGAGCCATGAGGAGGTGCAGAAGTCTAGTTATCTCTCAGAACACTTGAATTACAATATGCTGAAAGATTATTATGGATTTTTTGCCCAATGATGCCAATAACATTCTGCTTACTGCCACTTTAAAACCAAGATACTCGGATGAGTAGTGAGTAGTTATTGCCTGTGTGTGCAGCATCCGTTTAAACATCCCCATAAATTACCCAAAGTGATGGGTATTGAAATCACAGGCGATACATAAACACAATGAATGCATAATTTGAATTTATGATTTTGGAGGTCAGTGATTATATTACATTGCAGCTTGTTTAGAAGCAGGGCTCCTCTGATTGTGCAACGCTCCAGTGTAAGATGAAGCACTTTGCAGCAGGATAGGTTCACATAGAGAAGCATTATATGCAACAAATGTTAGAGGAGATGAGAAAAAGTATATTTTTTGTCAACTTTTGTTCGCTCCCTTTTGGACTGAATCACATCTCAGATAAATCAATAACACTTCCTGCCTCTGTCTCATTGTTATATGAAACAGTGCGAGCGCAAAATGAATGTATACTATCAATCAAAAAACTTGAGCATTTATTTGAAATGTTCAAAAAAAAAAAGGTGTCTTATTATAGGCTTTCAAGGCTCCGGGGGGAAGTTGTGAAAGAAAGTACATCCTGAGTTTTAAGAGAATGATGAATGCTGTGTTCTTGTCTTTGCTGGGGGACATAATAATGATGAGAGACATCAATCTTTATTACCACTCCACCACCACCCAGTCCAGAACATCCAAGGGCAACAGAAATATTGCACTCACTGAGAACATTTATCTTCACACACACCTGCCTATAGATTTAGGGTTTAGGGGTAAAATACATTTCTGATCTTCTGCTCTGTTATGAACCATCCAGACCTCTCAGGCCATCTGGATCAGGTCTGCTTAGTGTTCCCAGAGTCAGAACTAAACATGCAGAAGCAGCGTTCAGTTTTTATGCACCAAATATTTGGAACAAGCTCCCAGAAACCTGCAGGACCAACTCCAACTCTGAGTTCTTTTAAATCAAATCTTAAAACGTTCCTGTTTGCTGCTGCCTTTTATTAAACCAGATAATGATCTTATATACTGCACTAGAGCTTTTACTCTTGTGTGTTATACTCTATTTTAGCTTCTATCCTAGCTTTTATTTTAATTTTTTTATGCTTTTATAACTGTTTTAATTATGTCTTAATGTTCTTTTGCACTTTGTCGCAATGTTCTTGTATGTTTATGTAAAGCACTTTGAATTGCCCTGTTGCTGAAATGTGCTATACAAATAAAGCTGCCTTGCCTTGCCTATAGATTTTATATAGATTTTATAGATTATCTCTTCTTTTGTTATTCTCTTTGAAAAGTGACTAATTCGGCTTTAAAAAAAAAAAGCCAACTTTAAAACCTTGTAATAAGGGTTGTATTTATAGCAGGGGCAACCAGAATGACTCAATCTTCATATAACAGAGGGGATAATCCTCATTTCAATCAGTGGCTGCTATAATATAAATGTGTTTCTATTGGGGGACTCAACTGTCTGTTAAATCAAGTTCTGCGCCCTGATTGGCTTAAACACGTGAAGCCCCGCCCCTTCGTACCTGTCGATGTGTGATTGGTCGAGATAGCTTCCCTACACCCCGCCCCCTCCGCATCCCCTCCCGCCTCCCTTTCCAACCGGCGTTCAATCGTGAAGCGGATTCGACCGTTGCAGACTCGGCTCGCGGCTCGGTTATGTGGCGCATGAGTGTGCTGTTTCGGGATGTAACGGAGTACTTGAATTAAAAATATACACATATATATACCCGGGAGACTCAGAAGGAGAGCGGGTACAAACTACGGGAGTTTACGGAGGGTGGGAGACACGGGAGAGCGGTGGAAAGGAGGAGGGAAGACCGTTGCAAAACCCCAACTGACACGCAGAAATGGCGGAGCACCACGCAGCCAGCGACAAGCAGCACAAAGCGTCCACCAACGCCGCCGGAGGCTCCTCGGTGCACGGCGGGAGCAGCCGACCCAGCGCCGCCGCGGGAGGTGGTGGAGGTGGTAAAGGAGCAGGAGGCCTGTCTGGTGGACTGACACAGCCGGCCGGGTGGCAGTCTTTACTCTCCTTTAGTATCCTTTTCCTGGCCTGCCTGGCCGGGTTCAGCTCCAGACTTTTCGCGGTGATCCGGTTCGAGAGCATCATCCACGAGTTTGATCCATGGTAAGAAGAAGCTAACTTAAAGCTAACGTTGTTTGTTTTGTGTGTGTCGGGGTCAGGTTGTTAACTTGTAGTTGACAAAGGAAGACAGAGATATTGATGTCCAGAAAAGCTCCAGCAGGGGGTCATTTTAAAAAGATGAACTGTGTTATTTGTACTCTTTAAAAGTCAGCATGAATGTTTTGAACACAGCTTTAAGCTAAACATTGAACTATGAAGACTTTAAGAACTTTAAACATGCACTTTTTTTAACTAACATGTTTTTGCACTATGGAACTGTGGTGCTGGAAACTTGAATTTCCCTCGGGATCAATAACGTTTCTATCTATCTATCTATCTATCTATCTATCTATCTATCTATGCAACCATCGTGGACTCTAACCACTGGCACACTTTACACTATACATCCTATATACACTTACTTTACATTATACATCCTATATACACTTACTTTACACTATACATCCTATATACACTTACTTTACATTATACATCCTATATACACTTACTTTACACTATACATCCTATATACACTTACTTTACACTATACATCCTATATACACTTACTTTACATTATACATCCTATATACACTTACTTTACACTATACATCCTCCACTTTATAGACTGCACATATTTACATATAACATAACTTAAAGCTAAGGTTTGTTTTGTGTGTTGGGGTCAGGTTGTTAACTTGTAGTTGACAATGAAAGACAAATATATTGATGTCCCAGAAAAGCTCCAGCAGGGGGTCATTTTAAAAAGATGAACTGTGTTATTTCTCCTCTTTTAAAAGTCAGCATGAATGTTTTGAACACAGTTTTAAAGCTAACTAACTCACTGTTTAGACATTCAAAAGTGTTTTCCCATAATGACTTGCGACAGGGCTTTTTCCTCTCTGGTGTCTTTGGGATAAAACACTTTGAATGAGAGAGGTCAGTGGCCTTGATGTGTGTAGTCTTGTCTGAAGCTCCGTGACATTATTGAAATGTGGTGGACCGAGTGACAAGGAGCTAGCTGGTCCGGTTTTACCACTGTTCATGTTGTTTATCATTCACCTAACCGTAATGATAGCTGCAGATGAACCGTGTGTGTGGAGGCTCCTCCAGCTGCAGGTGCAAATTTTGTTTAGGTTGTGTGGGGGGAAAACGTGTGGAACACATGCATGATTTCTCTTTAATTCATTGAATACTCAATGGGTGAAATTGAAATGGTAGTTGTTGCTTATATGGGGATTATTATTTAAACAATATTTTTGATTGGATTTTACATATATACACATACAGACAGATTAACAATATTAATAATTCAATTATACAATGAAATGTTTAGTCAGAATTTCCACAGTTATCAAAGAAAGAGAGACATGACATTTCACATATCTAACAAAGAAAACAAAGAAAATAAAAAATAAGACCCACACAACAATTTCAACAGCAGCACCCAGCAACACACAGCTGTGCCCCTTGACGTCCAAGAAACTCCAACAAAGGTTTCCACACTTTTACAAATTCTGAGGCTTTTCCTCTGGTTATGTATGTAAGTCTCTCCAGTACAACACAAGATGCCATATCCCTCACCAATACATGTATTGAAGGTAAATCCATTTTTCTCCAAGACAAAGCTATCATTCTCCTGGCCTGCAGGAGTCTAAAGTCAATTAGAATGAACTGTTTTGAGTTGGGATTATTATTTTTACTGCTAGAATAGATTCTCTCTTAGAGTTTAACACAATTTACTGAGTGCGTGGAGATTGTGCACACTGGACAATCAGGTTTTCGCCCAAAATAATCATGATAACAGCAGACCGTTTATACCCCGGAAGCCAACTGATCCGGTCTGGTTATGTCTGTCATCACAATGCAGGATTATTCCGCTTTGTAACGGTGTCACATGGGGCTCACAAAGTGTCCGCCTGGCTGCAGAGCATGTCGTATACTCTGTGGGATTCAGCCAGGCAGCACTGACTGACTGATGCATTCATTTATTAATTTTCAAGGACAGGTGCTCCATCTTGTTCAGGGTGACACTTGCCTCTTCAATTATGTTGATAACTTGATTGCATTCCATAGCCAAGGGCTATGAGAGGGTCCACACGGTTCAGAGGACCTTGATCCTGCTTTGAGACCGGAATTTGCGCTAACCTGACCTCAGCACTGTTAATGAGTAGTCCCCCAAGTGTCACACACTCATTAGACCCCAAATTGTTTCTTTACAGCCGTCATATATCCGATTAACGCCCTGGGTGGTGGTCACACAGTTACCTATGGCGTTTTTTCTGCACTTCACTGTGAAATTGGGAGCTGTTTTGCCTCAGTACGAGGCTATAAAGTGCCATCAATTTCCACAGTTAAAACCGCACAGTTCTCTGGGAACATGTCACAAAAAAGAAAGCAAAGGCGCTCTTTGATATTCAAGAGTTTAAAAGCTCTTGCAGCTATATGAGTAGTCTACATTTGGTTCTGAGAAAAAATTCTCTGGGACCTCGAAAATGTAGAAATGTTTTGATGGAGCCTAGTTTACTGTTGCAGGTTTAAATGTGCAAAATGGTGAATTTCAGCCACAAAGAAGGGTTTAACCCTTTGAGACCCACAGTAGACCCATTTTTGTCTTTTTTTTTTAGGGGGTCTTTGGGGGGCGATAGCAGGTCAGCAGTATATGTCCCATAGAAGTGGTGTACATCATTAGAAAGCTGGGAACCTGAAGATTAATTTGAGAGGCTGCTCTCAGTCAAGTTCCTCTAGTCATAAATCAGAAATAAACATGAATTAGTCTATTAAAATAAATTACAAAAGTGTCTAAGGGCTAAGGACATTATGATGGAAGTATATGATTGCCACTTCCATGCTCTATTATGTCTCATAAGTTGCTGCGGCAATTTTTGGGTTGATACCATTTGGTGCTAAATTTAACCATTTTTTTACCACTCGAGAGTTGATAAAAATGATAAATAGTCTGTCAAAAATGCCACATAAAGATACCAAGACCGTGAGAAACAACATAGGAAAAAAAAGCAATGCTGGGTATCAAAAAACTTTTGACATTTTAAGATTTCTGTAAGAATTGTATTTTTCGGCGATTGGATGGCGAGCATTTCTGTTGTGGAAACTGCTTAGAAACCCTCTCATTATCAATCTACCTAGGAAAGCCATACATCCTCTGAATGCCTCTAGTTTGTTGCTGTCTTTATCGTCATCGCGTTTTCAACTTGCGCGATAAACACATCGCGAAAGACTGCAATATTGCACTTTTTTGAGTTAGTTGAAAGAGAGTATCAGTAGAAAACTGCACTTTTATAAATGCCTTTTGTGTTCAATTTGTTCAATGAAAGAATGTTGGAAATAATATCCTTTAATTAAAAAAAAAAATGTACAAACAATTCTATTTTAGCAGCAGTGTACTGAAAGCAGCAGAAAGGCAGAACTGACCACACTTTAATATCTGTTTATTTATGGCAAGTAATATCGTTATACTAATATTCAACATATTTTCCTCATATTGTGCATCCCAAATTAGAAGTAGCTAGAGATTGCAAATAATCATTACTTTGTGGAAAACACATTTGTCAAAACAGAGATTAACACCAGATATATATCTGTAGTGGACTATTCATAAATCTTGCAACATTCATACCCCCTCCAGTCATCTTTTGACTCCATGAGTAATCCTGATCAGCTTGCTGAGAGGTCAGAACCACGGCCCTACATTCGTTAACACTCTTGTGAATCTTTCAGTGTGTGTGGCATCCGTAACACTGGGGTTGTTGTATACATTAACACACAAACCTGACCTCTGTGAGTACTGTTTTTTGTCAGGAATACTAAATGGGACATTATTCAAAGATTTATTCTGTTGACTCTCAGAAGCGAAATTGGTCTGTATTGCTCTAAAAAGCAGGTTTTTATGATTACGTTGCATTACATATTATAATTTCCTCACCTTTTTTGATGTTGAGAAAAGAAAACATGTCTTTTACAACCGCAGGCACACACAGGGTGCTGATTGGAAGTGGCCCGTCACTCCCAGACACACATGATTACTGCTGCTGCTGTTGTCGTCTGGATGCCGTTATTGATTTTTTTTTTCCTCTGCGCAGAGCTTCAAATTATCTGCAGCTAACCATTCCGTTAAATAAGCTGGCAATTTGAGGAATGAAGATTGGATTTACGAGCACCGAAATGTCAAGCTTGTTCTATGCAAACACAATTTTGTAGGCGAGTCTCTGATATGACTCGTCGCCTGTTATCTGGCTGTGCTGCTCATTTTGGTTTCCTAATATTTGTTGATTATTTTAAGACCAGACGGGCTTTAGTTTAGTTGGCATTCAAGTGAGATTTTGTTTGTCTTCTCCATTCATGAAAGCAATTAGTTTTCGAAAGTTGTGACCTGACTTTCAAATGCATTTTCACTTTCTTTAACCAACCTCAAATTAATGCTCAGTCTTCTTAAAGTAACGAGTCAGTGGATGGTTCCCTTTTCTTTAAAGTGGAAGTGAATCACTCAACCAAGTTAAGCTGGTTCACTAAATGGATTTCCACTCTCATGATCTATTATATAACAAACATGACAAATGTAAGCATTTAAAAGAAAAATGCCAACTATCCGTGTGACGTCACAGGCTAGAGTACTGCAACATGACGGCGCTCTTGCCACGAAAGATGAAATGGATCTTTTTTATGGTTTAAATGCTTACATTTTTCATGTTTGTTATATAATTGTTTATTTGTTATAATTGCAACAGGTCAGTGGATGGTTCCCTTTTCTTTAAAGTACCTGTATTTGGCAAACTGCTATTGGTGTTCCTCAAAAGAGAAACATTTGTTCCTGCTCTCTGAGTTGACTTTTAAACAAATTCTCCGTCCTGTTTATTGAGTTAGTGGAAGGAAAATGTAACTAGACTGACAGCTGTATGGTGAGGCACATGCATGTGTGTATGGGAGGGGAGCTTTCCTTGGAAAGAGGCAATTTTTTTTTCCACCTTGGTTATGTCAGACAATAGAGTCCGTTCTGACAGCAGAGGCAGGGGAGAAGAAGCGTATCTGTCAAGCATAATGAGTTGGATACTTGGGTATAGCCACACAGAACATATACTCTCACAATTCACACACTTGCATCCTCACTCTCTCTTTGACCGGTCGGCATCAGAACTGCTGCTGCTTTGCATGGCTGGAGCTTTGTTCTAGGTCTTGATGGATGCTCACAGCGTGTCATACAGGGTGTTAGCTTTTAGTAGCCAAGTCCACTAAAGCCTTAAGTGGTGTGTGTTGGGACGTATGTGGTGCTAAAATGATGAGTCAATTAGACACAACATGTGCAGGTCACAGTTAGGAAGATTTGCTTAGTTTTTGCTGCTTCACGTGATTGTGAATTGAATACTGCAGGTTTTAGGCTATTGGTCACAAAATTTTAACTCTGTATTCTTCACTGCACGAAACTCATTTTTAATCCCTTTTATGTTAAAGGCTATATATGATACCTAGAGCATTAATATAGCAGCAAGCAACTATTGTCTATGTAAAGATATAGAGGAGTAATGTCTACCTGAGCTGAGAATGAAGTCACTCTCCCTCTGTGTGTATTGTAATCAGAGTAACCAGCTGGGCTGGTCGTGCATGCCTTTTTGTGCATGTTCGTGCATGTGAGCGTGCCCCACTGGTTAGCTCACGGCCGCCGCTCTGCACTGCTCTCAAACGGCGATTACAGCTGATAACGATGTTCCGACCGATGGCGTCAGCGCGGAAGCGTAGCACCCACCCTCCGGTTCCTCTCTCACGTTAACACCAAAGAATATATATTGCAAAGAAGTGAAAGTCAATTGATCGTTCCATTGCAACATCAGCGCCCAGCAGCAAAGCTACGCTTTTACCATTTTGGACTAAAAGCAACTACCAGATGTCAGTTAAATGTAAAATAAAAGTGGTGTACAAAAGTAAAACAAAATTATTTCTATTCAGTTGTCATATTCTACCAAAATGGCCATTGTTGAACAATATATAGTAAAACATTATAAATATAATAAATGTTTTCTGTCCAAAATGGCGGCAGCGGCTGTTGTCGAAAAACATCAGTTAACACTGTTAGCTCTGTCAGCAGTTTTGCCATTGTTTTCACTGTTGGCACCGCTAGCTGCGAGCCGCCGGCACAGCCTTCGCCATGTTGAGAGCCGTGCGCAATAGAAATGCTCCCAATCTCACACTTAGCACCTTTAACTAAAGATGCAGTGATCCAACTTTTTTCTCTCCCAATATTCAGATACCTCAGCTCAGGGTATCTGCCGGTACCAAGCACTGATCGTTATACCAGTGCAGCTTTCCCCCAAATTACTTCACTGCATGAAACTCATTTTTAATCCCTTTTATGTATGGTTCCAGTTCAAAATTGCTTATGCATACACCTGCCAAATCAGAAATCTGGGTTTTTGTCAGTTGCCAGATTGGAAATAGATATAAATCTTGAAGTTGTTAAGTTAAAAAGGTTATGTTCTGTTTAAGGTAAGAGACAGTCGGGATTGTAGTATTTGTGCCATCTGCTCCTGTAGCATTTGTGTGCCATCTGCGTGCACACTCACGACAGCAGCTTCACCAGGTTAATAGAAGATTCAGCCCAAGAGCAATTGGAAAACTGCCTAATGACGCTCTAAAATGATCAGAACACGTCGCCTTATTCCTGCTCTTTCTTTGAGCTGATCCTGCTGCTTGTCTGCATGCGCTCTCTCTAACCTGCCTCTCCTCTTTTGCTCTGCAAAATTTGGGTGCAGCAGATTTGAATTTTTCTTCAGAAACACAAATCTGAAAATGATTACAACCACTTTCATCGTCTTTGTTGATATCCTGATCATCTGGGTGGGAACACCTGCAAAACTGGCAGCGCTAACAGCACCACAGATGGAACAGATTCTCAGAGCTTTTTGGAGGCAGTGACATTATTTCATGTAGGACACAAAGTAAAACATCCAGTGATATTATTCGCCAGCTTTTGATTGTTAATCCCAAAACAAGAGAAGTGTGATTTAACATCTGAAATGTCAGTAGTTTTCACAGATGCCTTGTACACAAACTCATCACAAACAACACTTTGATATCCGTTAACACCTCTGAAAGGATGTTTTAGTGTTTATGACCCCTTTTTATAATACAGTTTTCACTGGTAAAAGTTGTTAAGTGCTGTGAAAATGAAATCCACACAAGTGATGTTACCACTTCAGCTTTTTTTTTTTGAAAAGCAAGCCAAATTAATAGGGAGAAGCAGCTATTGTGTGTTGTCCCCCCCTTCCTCTCTTCTTTTTCTCTTCCCTTCTGTCTTTTTCACACACCAAGCATGACGTCCATCTCAAAGTAGATTAGGCCATACCAGAAGCGGCGGCTGCTGGCACAGCAACACGTTAGCGAGTGCAGAAGTGTGGGAAAATGGAGAATAAGTCGGGATTGATCTCCCTACCAGACACTTGGCTGGAGCTGTGATCTCCACCTAAACCCCTCGACTGGCTGTCCAACAGCTTATGAAATATTCAGTGTTCAGACGGTGTCCAGTTACCTGCAGCAGAAAAAGTCATAGCGAGTGCCCATCCTCGGGTATTATAGGCTCATTTCTTAGGCTTACATTATTCTTTGTTTAATAAATTGGAGTTACCACGGCAACTTATTAGCCATTTCACAGCAGAGCCAAAGGTAATGACTATTTTGGCTCTGGCTCTTTTGTCTCCACTCCAGCCTTGCAGGCCAGGCCTCCTCGCACGCAACTCATATCACAACAGGCTAACACATTTTTTTGTTTTATTCTCCCTTGCAGAACTTTTTTTATTTACTGCTTTCTCCTCAAGTCAGGAGGCTTGATGTCAAGCCCCTGATGATTAAGTGCTATTTCCCAGGCCGGGCCTCCCAGCGGACCAGTGTCAGGCATAGCAGGGGAGTCTGTGAATCCAAGGTGTGCTGCGGCACAGAGCGACAGATCTTTTCCAGGGCACCTGGGGCGCGTGGAGATGAGCTGAGATGAGGATCAGGCACAGGGACACCACAGGCTAGCACAATGAAAGGCATACAAACAACCCAATTTCACACCAGATTTAGTAGTTGTTTTTTTTATTTTTACGACTAGGTTAACATTTAATTTGAATATAGTTAGATTTCTAACAGTACTTAAAAGGATAGTTTCAGTGTTTTGAAGTGGGGTCGTATGAGGTACTTATACATAGTCCGTGTATTACCTACAGTAGATGACACTCGGCACGTCTCCAGCTTGAAGAAGCAGATGGCACAGGAGCAAAGCAATGTACTACTGTGGACGGGGCCAGCAGCAAAACGTATTTTAGCCACCTAAAAACAGCCCTTTCCGACGCGGAACTGAAGATGTTGTATCCATCTATGCTCTTGCCAAAGCCACCAGACTCCATTGAAAAAACCTGTAATTTTACCTTGGGGGTTGCTTGTCTACCGCTGCCTTGATCAGTTAGCTTTTTTGTGTTGTGGTGAATCCAAACTAACCAAAGTCACACAATAACACAAACAAACTAACAGAACATGGCAGCGGTAGACCAACAGCTCCTGTGCTCGGTGTTTTAAAATTACAGTTTTTTTTCAATGAAGTCTGGTTGCTTTGGTGAGAGAGTAGATAACAGCTTCAGTTCCCCATGGGAAACACAGACTGTATAGCTGTCTGACGGCAATATAAAGTGGTGAAGATATTCTAAATATAGCGTTAAACTGATATTGAGTTTTTTTTTAGGTCGGCCTTAGGTGGCATAAATACGTTTGGCTGCCAGCCCCGTCCACAGCAGTAAATGATTTGCTCCCATGCGGTAACTCCTGTCTGTTTCTCCAAACTGGGGGCGTGCCGACTGTCATCTGCTGTAGGTAATACACTGACTATGGATAAGCACTTCATACAACCCCACTTCAAAACACCCAAACTATTTCTTTAAGGTGTGCTAATTCATATGACTGCTTAGTCTATTCTGAGGTTACCGTCTTGACTGTGAAATATGTGCAAAAGGTTGTGCATTCAGCTTTTTGTCAGCTATTCCATGATGCCGTTCAGGACTATAACAAAGGGCAATATACTGTATAAAGGTGAAAAGCATTAGTAGATTCGTTCACACTGAATTGAGGCAGCTGATGCCCCAGTTTTTATCCCTCAATTTGCCTGTCAGACAATTTTGGTGGGGCCTGTTCTGAAAGTGTTGGCAAGATTGCCACCTAACAAGAGGTGCTTGTCAGCAGCCCGGAGGCCACACGAGCCACAGATGCCTTGATGGAGGATAATGGCACTGAGAGGTAGCCCAATTTGTTAGCGTGATGAATTGCCTCTGCTGCGCATTCAGGGCAATATTTGTGTTTGTGTGCTCACCCGCACATTATAAGCTTCACGGGGTGTTTGGAGCCAGTTTAAGTGTTTGTTTAATTTAACATTTAATTACGTGGCGGTGGCAGAGGTTCAGCACAACACGCTGTTTGCATAAGCTCCAGTACAATGTAGCCAGCATGGCTGTAATTCATTTGGAATTACCTTGTGCTGGTCGTCTGCCCCACCTTTTTCTCAACCACAGGCTTTTTTTGCTGGTTTTGGCAGCCGTTCGCTAATGAGATTTTAAGAGCATTGTCCTCTGACAGCGTTAAACATTGTGTTCCAGCCCTGCGCTCTTTATTGAAGGCTAAAGAGTGTGATCGTCTACTCCTATAACTTTAAAACATGGCAGCAGTGCAACACAAGCAACTGATTACACCCAAGCCTGATGCTTACATCTCAACATCCAGGATGTAGATGGCAGTGTTTCCTATACCGTACACATTCCCTAACCAGTAGGCCTCCACAGTTTAATTAAATTACTGTTTAATTTACCTTATTTCACACAATGCGCCCACAATTAACAGAAAAAAGTTCCCTCTCAGCTAGAGCAATTTGGAGCTTCAGTAGTTTGGATTTCTGTTCAACCCATCCCTAAATAATTACCACAGATTCCCATGTTGTAGTGTTTTATTATCTGTTTCCACATTATCGCAATTTGAATGCCAACACATAGTAAAACGACTCTTGGCTTCTATATCCTTTGCTCTAACACTCGGCCGACCAATTGTGTAACTTCATCACTCAGTCACTCAGTCTCAAACTGGAAACAACATGGCGGCCTGCTCGAAAACTCTGTTATTCCCTCAAAATCTACGTCTGAAAACATTTTAAGCGAGAAATAGGCTATGCCGCTGCTGAATCCCATTTCATTGCAGAACTAGATCGCCTAGTTTGACAGCTTGGTCTAAGTTTCGTGAGCCGGATGCGTCGCGTTGGACGGGCTCATTTGCATAAAGGACTGTTCCCCACCTTTTCATTTTGATAGAGCAATGGCCAATGAGGAAACTCCAACACTTGGCCGACCAATCGTGTAACTTCTTCACTCAGTCAGTTACTTTTGCGTTTTTTGGGCTTGGCCCTCTGCGGTCCGGCCAAAAATGGAGAACCTTTGGTCTAATACTGTATCCTGTACTGGGACTGATGTTGGAGTGTGCCCAGAAACAACCTGGGAAGCAGAACTAAATTTATTTCCTGTGTTCTCATGAAAAATGCTACAGGAAACAGTGGACAACTTCAAGCACACACACACTCGTACATTAGTGTGTGTGTCACGCAGAGTAGAGATGCGTGGTTGATGCAGCGTGTGTCAAGCTGTTTGTTCTGTGTTGTCACAAGCGCTTTGATGTGATTGTTGTTCCTTGACCACCCAGCCTGCAGAACCCATCCGACTGGGAAAAAACAGAAGGAGCGACGTGTCCCGCTTAACAAATGCAGCGCTGTAATTGACGGCACTCCTTATTAAATGCCTGTGCAAGCGCTTTCTCGTTTGTGTTTTCCTATAGCGGTTGTTCTGTACATCAGTAGAACTGTGTGTGGCTGGTCAGTATGGCAGCAACGTTGTTGTTTATACCATAGACATTGGTTTGTACACATACGTTTACACACAGAATTTCGTCCGGTCTCTGTACAAATATGATGTACTATTGTAGCTCTGGGTGCCCACAGACAGCTACAATTGTTTTTTCCTCCGTATCTGATTCAACAATGTCAGTGACAACTGGAGGAGAATCTCAATGCTGATTTTCCGCTTGTTTGTCGCATCTATTCATCTCTTTGCATTGACTTTGTATGTAATTGCACTGCATGAAAGTTTGTCTCGCGCTTGGCGTGAATGCGCCATAAGACCAACAGATGTAGATGATGCATGTGCGGAGTCATCCCCGAAGTAGGGCTTCTCCTCAGGGGAAACAAGAGTTATTCTTGCATGAGAAAACCCAATATCCGCCTGTTATGCCAGTCTTGTGACTTTGTCTGTGGCTACTGAAGATCATTGTTGGTCAGACAATGCTTGAATATTGGCTCAGCCTGGCTGTTTTCCTTTTCTCCTTCACGTTGGCTTTGAAGTGGTCCTTGATGTCCCTCTGGATGGTGTGGGGTGGAAGTGGGGCAGAGGGAACAGAGAGGATCTGTGCTTATCATGTCCTCTTACTGACAGGAGTCAGCGTGCAGCTCTGTGGGCGAGCGCACCTGCATACAGAGAGGAGAAGAAAGGAGGAGTGAGAGAGGAACGGCGTTCGGTAGGATGGTAGGAGGGGGAGAGAAGAAATGAATGCCTGCCAGGCATCCAATCTGAGGGAGGTTTCGGCAGCGAAGCCAAAGAGATTCATTGTTCCAAAAACTGCCTCATCAGTTTGTTTGTATGTGTGCGTGTTCATGTGTAATATTTGTGCTTTATGTTTTTCATGCAGGGAGGATAGGGTTGATTTGCTATTTTGTCAGCCTCGGCCTCGGGTTAAATTGAATGTCTTGTGTAGCTGATAGACTACTTACACCACAGCCCATTTAATAAGATCAGCTGCTCAAAGCATCTCCAAAGCATTATGGAATAGTTAAAATAGCTCAACTCAGCTTATTCTTGAGTCATTTTTCTCCTTTCAATTTAAAGCCTCCAACACGTTGCAGAAACTCCCAGGAATTCACCGTTAAGCATCAGCAGCAAACCCAGGTAGATAGCTAAGAGCTGGCTTAATCAAATAAATCCCAAAGCAGAAGTTATTATGAAAGTCAGCAGGTAGTTCTAACCACACTGCGGTGCTTTGTGGAACAAATTAGCCGTTTGGGTTCTCTTCTCAGTGAGCTGGTTATCTGTTATACGAAGTTACCGCTGCATGGTTCACACTGAGATTTGCCTGCTTAGTTCTGTGTGTGTCGATATGCCAATTGGCCGGTTCCCTGGGTAGATGATTGGCCAGCAATCAGTTTGGCACCTCTTAAATGCCTCGTGTTCCGTTGTCATGTATATTCTGTTATGTCTTCATTGGTATTCCTTTTTCTCATTTCAAGGTAAGATTTCTGTAAGCCTCTTGCATATTTTTGTATTTATGCTTTTGAATCAGTTATTTAGTTTTCAAATCGTTGTTGTATGAAATGATTGTCTTTTTCAGGCTTTTATGTTTCAGCGCTTTTCTAGCTAATCTCACATATGATGTTATTGTATTTTCCTAAAAGGGGTTACACGGCTCCTGCCTTCCTCTCCCACCACTCTGTTTTGTAGATGCCGCAGTAAATCTTCCACAATACCGAATCTCCTCTTGTTAGAATATTTATATACTCTGGTGCAACTGCCCGCCCTTCAGTTTTATGTGAACATCTTGTCCCCTGGGATTACATGTGTTTGTTCTGGGTGCTTTGGTTTTCTCCTGCACCAATAGAGAAGTGTTGGGAATTAAAGATATTCCTGCTATACAGTGCTACAGGGTGATGTATTTTTGTAGGCCAACCAGGAAGTTAGCATCGCCCGGGTTTCCCTCGACAAAAAGCCAATGGGATTTTTCAGAAAATAAGCTTTGTGGCAAACATTTATGATACTTACACGTTTGTTCCATAAGATAATCTGGGTCTATTGATTCTAGCTGGTGTATACAGATCCAGTAAGGAAGCTACAGCTAGTTTGTGGCATGCTCAATCTGGCAGAGCATTTTTTTCGGGCTACTATGCCACTGAAGATGTTCCACATGATCACGAGAGTGATTTGAGTTGATGATCGGGACACAAGACCGGCAAGCCGTCAACGGGACAAGCTTGCTGCCATTCAGGCTGTATGGGACAAGTGGGTGTGTCACCTGCAGCTGTTGTACAACCCAGGCGCTGATGTCACCGTGGATGAGCGCCTGGTCCCCTTCAGAGGTCGCTGTGCCTTCAAACAGTACATGCCAAGTAAACCAGGGAAATATGGCATAAAAATCTGGGCAGCATGCAATGCTAGGACCAGCTATGCATGGAACATGCAGGTGTACACTGGCAAACCTGCTGATGGACAGCCAGAAAAGAATCAGGGCAAGCGTGTGGTGCTTGATATGACAGAAGGTCTCCGGGGTCAAACTATCACATGTGACAACTTCTTCACATCCCATGCCCTTGGCCAGGAGCTGCTGAAGAAGAAGCCGACCATGGTGGGAACAGTGAGAAAGAATAAAGCGGAGCTTCCAGCTGTACTGCTAGTGGCAAGAGACAGGGCTCGATTCTCATCTAAGTTTGCCTTCACTGAGACACATACTCTTGTGTCCTAATGTCCCAAAAAAGAAAGAATGTGCTTCTGATGAGCAGTCTTCACAGGGATACTGCTGTAAGCACAGGGGAAGAAAAAAAGCCTCCAAATCATCCTGGACTACAACAAGAACAAAGAGGGGATCGACAACCTTGACAAGGTATTGCACTTTTTCTTCATCAAATATTTACTGTCATTCATTCAAAGTGCAATGCAATGCATTTTTGTGTAAAAAATAAGTATACATTTTCAAATGATGTATTGTTTGTTTCTTGTGTTACCAGTGTGTACACTTGTAAAATAATGACAGCCCGTTGGCCCCTGGTGATCTTTTTTCAACTTTCTCGACTTGTTCTGCCTACAACTCTTTTGTGCTGTAGAGTGAGATTGACCCGGCATGGAATCGGGGGAAGTTCCACAGGAGGAGGCTGTTCTTAGAGGAGCTTGGGAGAGAACTCGTGACACCTCTCATCAAACGACGCCAGGTTCTTCCCCGCACGTCAGCCTCTGCCAGCTTGGTTGTGGATGTTCAGCAGCAGGATGCACCCTCTACCTCTGCAGCAGCCCCCCCTCTTCCAGCTGCTCTTCCTGACCCATTGGCCACAAGAAAGAGGTGCAGATTCTGCCCTGGCAAGAGTGATTTCAAAACGGGCATCAGGTGCCAAAAATGCGATGCATATATGACACAGGGAAGGTTCTTTTGTATTTTCTGTATTCTGTTTTTATGATCAAAATGAACAGAAATTATTCTGAGAAGCTAATGTTTCGAAAAGTTGAGTTTTGGAAATAAATGTTGACTGTTCTTTGCAAATAAAGTTGTTTTGCTCTTTTTCTCTCTGTTATTTGTGAATAAAATTGCTCTTTGATAATCCAAAATAATTCACAATTTCTTTATTTTACTAAAAAATTAGGTATATTTTCATATAAATGAACAAACAAAAGTAAAACAATAAATCCCATGTAGTTCACCATCCACTCTCTTTTTGCATTGCCAATTGGTACTAAAGTATTGGTTCTCGTGTTTTTTTTGGCATTTTAGCCTTAAGAATTACTTAATATTTTAGGCTCCTATACAGTAAAAGCTCAACTGCAACAAGAGGGCAGTGTTCAATACAGTTCACACTAAACTCTGTCCTTTTGGGGAAGAGAAAGATTTTCCTACCGTAAAAGAAAGTGAAGAGAAAAATGGAATGAAAACTTGAGTTGCTGACTATGCTTGTGTTCATATGTTGATATTTTTTTGCCCGGATTTTTGTAGTATTGTGGTTATTATGCGATTGTCAGAACAAATCCTGATTATTTTCTCGATTTTCTTGCTGAGTGTGTTTGGTTTTGTTCTGAAAATGATTCCCAAGTATAATCTTACTCTGCCCATTGTACGTCTGCCAGAGGGCATCTCTCCATTTGTGTCAACACCCAGTCTCTTGTTTTTTTTCTGATGCGGATGAGTCCATTGTTCAGCTGTTGTATTTGTGTTCATTCGCATCGGCCCATTGGGAGGGGATGACTTTATTGTCTCAGCCTAGCCACTGGCAAGCCCACCTGGTGTGACATTACGGAGCATTATAGTCTGAGGCCACGGCTTTGTTTTAGGTTGCCAGAATAGCTGACTTCCAGGCAAGGACACAACCGCCCAGGGTTGCTTTCTTCTGTTACAGGCACAGACTAATGCAGGAGTAGTTGAAGGGAGGAGTGGGTGGAAGAGGCCCCAGGGCAGAGGAAAAGAAATGACAGATGGACGAATGGAGCGGTGTCATGCTGGACAGAATGACAGCTGGAATAGGTTGTCAATCTGTGACTGGCCTGAGAAGTACGAGGCTGTCAGGCGGCTGTCATATCATCGTGGTTATCAAGTAAAGCAGCCATCAGGTAGTCTGGGCGAGCAGCAATGAAACCAGGTGGAGCAGAGTCGAAGACCAGTGGACAGTAATGTAGACTTTCTTTTGGTGACTAAAGTCACTTTTAGGACATGTAGCGTCTCATGAGAAAGAAACCAATTAAAATAGTTTGAACAGAAATATAACATTTTCCATTTTTTAAATGATTGGCAATGAATCACCCATGTATTTGATTTGGCAAAGCACTCCATTCCATCGTCCAAGTGTGCAGATGTTAACTCTATACATGAAGATTCCCTCTCTGTTGCGTAGCTCTTTTTCTGCTGAGGTCTAAAAACAGATGACAGTACTGGAGCTCTGCATGGCAAAGGTGAAATTTCTGCTGAACAGGAAAAGGTAGGGAAATCGTGACTGAAATTAATCATCTGCAACAAATTCATCAGGAAAGTTAAAAGCCCCTAAAAACCCATTATAAGGATGTAATATTTCAATGTGAGCGGTTTTAACCCCTGCAAGGATAGACCCCCTAAAGGTGTTTTTCTTAAGCTGTAGAAGTTCAGCCAGAACTTTCAGATTAAACATTTTTTTGGATATAGCTTTTATTGTGAAATACAATGTCGTAGCCAATAATGTGAAAAGAAAAACATTTTTATGCCTGTGCACCAGCGATAGCCATGGCCGTAGGCATTATGTATTCGCTTTGTCCGTACGTTCGTCCATACCATTCTCATAAACGCAATATCTCAGGAACGCCTGGAGGGAATTTAGTCAAATTTTGAACAAGCGTCCACTTGGACTCAAGGATGAACCAGTGGACAACTCCAGTGTCTGACAAGTGAAGCCAATGCAGAAGTGCCTTAAACCTGCATTATACCTAATAGCCAGCAGGGGGCGACTCCTCTAGTTGCAAAAAATAAGTCTGATTGTATAGAAGTCTATGAGAAAATGACCCTACTTCTCACTTGATTTATTACCTCAATAAACATTGTAGACATGAGTTTATGGTCTCAATCGCTAGTTTCAAGTCTTCTTCAATACAGCATGATGTTCATTTGGTAAATTATGGTCCCATTTAGAGTCAAAAAGACCATAAAGCAGGATATGCTTTCGGTCGCTACCACAGCGTTGTCCTAAAAATGTCTTATTGAGTGTTCAGTTGTCCTTAGGTCCACCCTCTTGTGTCACTTCTGGTTGCAAAAAAACAAGATGGCAATGGCTGAAAATCAAGATGGCGACGGCCAAAATGCTGAATGCTCGAGGCTTCAAAGCGGTAGTCTACAAACCAATGGGTGACGTCACGGTGACTACGTCCACTTCTTATATACAGTCTATGTGATTGTCTGATTTGATTTTGGAGGTCAAGGACACAGTAACCTCGCGTCCTTCCCATTCTCGTGATATTTCAGATCACCTGGAGGGAATGTCTTCAAATCTGACACAAACGTCCACTACGGCTTAAGGATGCAGTGGTCAAAGTTCACTATTACATCACAAAACACGTTTTTGGCCATAACTCAAGAACTCAAGAATTCATATGCTAATTATGACAATGTCACACAAATGTCTGATTGGATAAAATGAATGAAGTGATGACATTTTGGACAGACATGGATGTAAACAGCAACTTGACTGGTTTTGCGGAGACATACAACCGCGAGGTGGTAATTCTTGTTTTTGCCATATTTTGCCATTGGACTCGCTTATATTTATTCATGAGGAAAGGCCACACAGAAATCCCTGGGATACTGTGGATGCTTTTTTTACCAGCTCAATCTTTCAGTTCAGTGTCATTATTTAAACACCTGCCTCCCAACATCATCTCTATGCCAGTCAGAGTGACAGAAGGCACAATGTAATGTGAGTGCTCGCTGAGAACAGGTCTCCCTCATGGAACCTGTCTGTGGGCATTGTTGGCATGCAGCTAACCTGCTGCTATAAAAAAAGTCTAAGGAGTGCTTTGAGAATAGCATGACTCAGGCAACCCACAGCAGGCATCGGTGATCTTGCAGGCCATTAGATAAACAGTTTGTTTCGGCCTTAAGACATCTCCGGAAAAAAAGCAGCTTTCAGATTCCAGTAAAATATTATATCACAGATTGCTTTTTGAACCCTATTTGACAGATAAATATTACAGCTCTTTTATAAATGGGTGTATAAAATTAAAGAGAAAAGAGGCCTCTCTATCAGAGTCAAGGTATAGTTTTCAGAGCCAAAAAAAGATCCTAAAAACATCCTACTATTCTCTTGTATCCATGACCACACCCACGTCATAGTTAAAGATCTTAAACTAGTTTGTCTCGTCTGACCATGCCTGAAGGAAAAAATATTTGTAGCTGTTCCAAACTGCCTTATTTGAAAGCAAGATGAAAAGCCTCCCATCATAGAGAAATGCGAGGCAAGAAAATCTTTTGCTTTTTGATCCATTTTTAGGAGTTACTTCTACTAAAAAATGTATACAACTTGGATTTCCTGACATGGTGGACAATATATTGTATAATGTTATTCTTTTTGAGTACATATCAGCCTTAAATGTCCTCAAGACCATCTTGTGATGTATGTGTTCTTGCATGTGTTTTGAATTCTTTTAAGGCCCTGACACACAGTTTGGGGCCGTCGTTGAGCGTCTGTCGCCCTAGTTTTTTGCGGTGCGTCCCCGCACCGTCGGCTCTAGTCTGCCCATGTCGGAGGCTTTTTGGCCGATTCAGCATGTTGAATCGGCGACGGAGCTTGTCAGCGAGGGAAATCACTATGATGTGATTGGCGAATTAGTGCACGAGAAGAGAAACGGAATTGAGGAAAGCAAGCAAACGAGTAAAGTCAAGAGGGCAGACACAGAAGGCTCTCTTCATTTTTCATCTCATCTGATCATTCCAACACAGATATTTTCACAGCGACATGGCCATGTGGAATTAAGCCAAGTGGTGAGTGAGAGTGGCGTGAAAATGGTCGGAAAACGCCGCTTTATTTCATGTACAAACGGCTTGTATATCAGTCCTCGGTTTTCAGGTTTCCCTTTTTGAATGACGAATACCGACTACGGCCGCTTGCAGGTGTGGAGAGTTGGTTCCTCTCACGCAGGAGCAAAACGTACGAGCTTACTGGCAACAGTCGGCCAGGGGGCCTTCATCCCCGCTAGGTGTTTGATGACGGCTCGGTGTGTCTGGGCCTTTACACTGAAGTAACAATCAGAGAAACACCCATGTATCAGTATTGTTACACCTTGTCACCCTGCTTTACATCCAGCATTCTGGTACTTGTGAAAATGACTAAACTATAAGATTTCAAGCTTTATTTTTCAGTTAAAATCTTACAGATGCAACAAGATGGGGTCATTATAAAATGTTTTTCTCATTCCACTTGCTGTCTCATCTGGCAGCATTTCAGTCTGCAGAGACACAACTCTGCCTACTCACTTTGCCTTTTATGATGCCTCCTCCTGATCTAACCAAATCTTCAGAACAGATTTGCAGAAATGAATAAATAAAATTATTTTTTCCCTATAGCCAACTCTTCAATTTAATGTGTCCTTGAGACATGTAGCACTACAGGAGTAGAAGAGCTTTTCTTTCCAAATGCTAATCATTGCCCCGAGTGCCATCCCTCTTGTCAGCCGCGGTCCTTCTACATTTCCCAACCACGGGGATGGACTGACCCACTTGATTTGGAGGCTTAGTCTTTTGCCTTCCGCTGATATCCCGGAAACTTGCTGTCATCCTTTAGAAGCTACCGGTTTCATTGTTCACAGTTTTGTCAAGCTGCTTTTGCTCGGTGGGGGAGATGTAAGGCAACCATTCTTCGACTCTGTTGTTATTGAATCACAGCAGCAGTTTGGCAGTCTAATTCAATACTTTTCTCTGAGCCAGCCACCATATGGATGTCACGGTGATGCCAACATATCCCTCACATCTTCTCTTGTTTTGTCAGGAGAAAACATGGAGAAGATGCCTTTTCGTTGTAGGTTGTGTCTACTTTAAAATAGACAGGGACATGTCCTATGTTTATACGGATATGTTTGTACTTTTATTTCCATGCACAGTCATACATTTTGAGCTGCACGTAGATGGTCCGCACAGACATGGGCAAAAAAGAAATTTATGCTGCTTCCTTGTAAAATTGAATCTATCAATTAGGGATGTCACGATACCAGAAATTTAGTAGTCGATAAAATACCAGTGAAATTCCACGATTCTCGATACCAGTTCGATACCAAAGTAAAAAAGAAAACCAAAACAATAAATCCCATGTACATTCAACATCCACTCCTTTATTACTGTTTGCATACTGCTTTTTTTAATTTAAGGAAGTTAAACAGGTCATAATTCCATTTCTATTATCTATTTTGTATTGCTGTGAAAACATCTCTTTCAAACAAATATTTGTTCAAGTTTATCGCCCAAAACTACATTTTACAAGATTACTATTATATATTATTTGAACACATCAGGAAAACGTTAAAATTTTCCCTTTGACCAATACTAATTTTTACTGAATAGAGCCTGAACTCTATCATAATGTAAATCAATGGCACCTCCCGTGTTGAAATCGGAGGACGAGAGCTAGTTAACGTTAGCTGTTAGCTCTGTGCTGCTTACCGGCTGCTAACAGCTAACGTTAACTAGCTCTCGTCCTGCCGATTTCAACACGGATTTGCTGTGCGTATTGCAGCATTATTAGGGAAAAATAGGCTACATACCCTCGATGCGTCGCGAGTGGGTTTACTACATCACAAACACATTTTCTGTCGTCCCCGGGACAACGGGATGCCATTGGACTCGAACCCTGGCTGGTACCGGCAGTGCTGTAGAAAAACAAGTACCGTCATATTTTCTGAATTTTGTCATCGACTTGATACCGAAGTGTCTGTTCTCATGACATCCCTAGTATCAATAAGCTGTCTATGTCTGCTCTGCCTCCTAACAACCAGTTTCATAAAGAGTTTTTTGGGTGCAACATTTTAGAGGTTCCTCCCTATTATCCCATTCTACCTTGGCTGTGCTTCACTGGCTGCTACTTTGTTGTAGCCAGGGCTCCTGTAGCATGAAATATTAGATGATAGATGCTTTTTTGAGGGTACTCTTTTGTGCATATCTTGTGAAGTAATACCTGGCTCCTTTGAAATTCCTCCATTAGAAATATAGCTATAGGTAATTATCGGGATTGGTCTTGACCTTTAACTAAACTCCTCAGTGTAATGAATATAATGAATTCTGTGTTATAGATCTTCAACAGGTTTATTATTTATGGTGGTATTTTACTTTTATCCTCTTGTTGATGTACTGCTTTTCCCTCCCTGGTGCATGTGACACTAAAATCAAAGACTGTGAAGTTAATCTAGGCCTGTGATGGTGTCGTCTTCTCTTTTTCATCTCAACCTGTGACCTTCTCCAAGCATGTTTCCTTTTTAAGCGGATGCACCCTAGTTAGTGAGATCAAGGAGGATATTTCCAACACTTAAGGAATGAATCCAGCCCTGATGATGGCACCTCTCCATTAAAAATGCTCCCAAAGCTTCATTGGAATATATGAAGGAGATCATTAGGCACTAGATATGATTTCACTCAGGAGAGATAAGTGACCTCAGACTTCGACAATTCTCTTTCAATGTAGCACCAGCAATTTGGCAATTACCGCAGTCATTAGACTTTCATTTACCATGACTGCTTATCTTGACCTTGAAACATACTTTTTCAATGCAAGTGGCAAACTGACAGAGGTACTCTTCTCTCTGTCATTCTCAGTTTCTTATTCGCTGTAGTTTCTTTTATGTGCGTCCTCTGTTCTCTTCCCATGAGCACGTCTTTGTAACTTAGCAAGCAAGTCTTGTTCTCAGACTGTGATCTAACTCCCATCTGGTCCTCCCAGCTAGTAGCTACCCAGAGTTTCATTTCAAAGCAGGATGAACTTGTAGAGGCCCTGGATTGCTCTGTCACCTGTCATCCCAGTTGCATCAAAAGTCCCATAAACCTGGACCCCTGCATCAGTGATGAATGACGCTGTACTAAACCTCTGTGTATTGTACCAAGCGTTTAGATTATGTTTAGGCTTTAGTGTATTTCTTCCCATCTTTGATTGTATGCTAACCCCCCCACAGTCAGTCAGTGTGCCAGTGAGGTTGTTAAGGAATATTCTTTTTTGATAATGCTCTCACTGTTGCCATCTGGTACATCAATTTATGTGAATTCCAGCGGGACTTGGCTGCCAGAATTCATCTACTTTCCTCTTTATTAGGGGTTTAAGGCTATGCAGCTTTTAAAACAGCGAATAGGACTATTTGATCTCAAGTAGGCCGGACCAGTAAAACCATTGCATAATAACCTATAAATACCAACACCTCCAAATGTTTCCCTTTCTTTTAGTGTGAATTAGTACATTCTGAAAACGTTCACAATTAATGAGCAATCCATTTACAAAACAGATGATGAACAACCTTGAGATGTCTCGCTGATCTCTCAGCTCAGATTAAGGGTGCAATCACACCAGATCCGGCGCTGCGGCAAAAACGCCAATCCTCCCATTCATTTTGTAGTGTGTTTGGGCTGCATAATTGTTTATTTTCAAGCAAAAATGCCAAACATTACCATTTCCCAGCCTCTCAGTTGTGAAGAATCATTGATTTTTCTTTGTCTTATGCGACATATGTGGCTTGTCAGACTAATTAAGCAACTGTCACCTTGAGCTCTAGTAAATGTGGAGGGCCATTTTTCACCATTTTCTGACGTTTTTTTAGACTGAACAATTTTTGATTTATCAAGAAAATATTACAATACACTGTTAGTTGCAGACATACATGTTTTAACCTTTTTATAATAAGCCACTGCAGGCAAAATACATTAGAGCCAAAGAGGAGGTCAATAGCATTTCTTCATTTAAGGCAGAGCTTGTAACTGTACATATTTTTTATTTGAGTGGATTTAACAGAATGACTTCAGGCATGGTCCTTTTTTTTGACGATGTAATACAAATGGCTATATTTGGCACCAGTGCACAAGTGTGCATTACGGCGAGGTCATAGTTTGGGCCAGTGGTTAGCCATTAGCCAGATGTTCTTCCAGAGAGTGGATTCCTCAGAGGGGATGTTCAGGGATGGTTGGTTCATCCCGATTAACATTTTATTCAGGCTGGGACAAGTCCAGCTGAGATGTTAATAAATTCATTTCATTCGGACTGAGAGTGAATGAGCCTCATCTCCAGAGTGGTTGCTGAAGGCAGAGTGTATAACTGTGATTTTACCACTTTACCTATTTATCATGTCATTTCTACGAATGCTAGTAATGTTGGTAAAAGATCTTCATCTTTAAACAAAGATGTCTATCTCCTTGACTTGATATGGGGCTGCTCTGAAACTGGCACAAAGCATGTCTCTTTTAGAGGTGCTGGCTGTTACAGCTTGTGACATTAGTCTTGCTGTCTGCATCAGCATCATTCAGTTGCAGAGGGACGATTCCCCCTTCTGCATTTCTGGGCTGCGGTTCAATCAGGAGTCAGGCTGAGAGAGTTATCTGTCTCTTTCGCCTTCTCCATCAGCCTCTCTCTTCATCTAACGTGCACACACACACACACACACACACTACCTACCTGCAGTTGCTGCTGCTAGAGCTGGCGTAATGTCATTATGGCACTCCCAGCGAAGGTTGGGCCCTATTTGATGGGGCCCGCTAGACAAAAGCAGAATTTGGCTGCGAATGAAGCGCGGCCCCATCTTTCAGGCTCCCCTGTAATAGGGTGCTGGATCTGTTTCCCCCTCTGGCTGGGATTTGGAGATTTGCTACCCAGACAAGCGAGCGAGGAGGAAGCCTCTGCTCTCATTCACCACTCCCAAATCCATCCAGTGTGGCGTTTTCATCCTCGATGAGCTCATTGTTGCCTTTTATGTATTCTCTTTGCCCGGAAGCCCCGTTTTCTACTAAGATGCTATCGCCGCGCATTTCACACAGATACACTATCTGCGAGTGCTTGTGCTGCTTGATTTTTATCATCGCTGAAGTTTCAAAGTCGGATTAGGTCGACTGTGTGTTTTCATTGCGGAATGAGTGATTGCATTTCTGTTCATGTTTGTAGACACCCTGTTCGTATCATAGCAGTGCTGACCGCGTGCTTAGTGTAGCTTTTATGTGCGTCCTAATGCTGCGTACACACTTCACGAGAATCAAGCCGATTTTGGGCCCAATTCCTTCCTCTTGACAAATGTCAGCAAAGCCCCCGATTTTTTTTTTTTTGATGGCTCTAAAGATTATCTTTCCAGATATTTCTGTGGCGTGACACAAATACAAATCGTAAATATTAAACATGTTCAGTATTTACGATCTCCTGTTGTGTGTGGGGAACCCGGAGGACAGCCAATGACGCAGTCACGTGGGAAAGAATGATAGCCAATTGGGAACCAAGCTGACTGAAACGGAAGGACAACCACTGCCGTCATGGCGGCCGCGGCTAATGCATGAGCCAGTGCATGAGCTAATGCATGAGCTAACGCAAGTGTTTATTCAACATGTCTCCATGACTTCATCCATGCATCCTTGGTGAATTTTCAGTACAAAGTAGTGTAAAAACTGACATCACTAATTCTTCCTGCCCGTCGTCCGCCTTTCTGGTTAATTCTAGAAGAACGTTTGATTGCGAGATATTTTGCGAGATTTAAGTTTTTTGAGTCGGCACTCTTGTTGTCCATGAATGAATCTGTTAGTGTGTGGTGTGCTGTTTTGGCGAAATCGTTGCTCTCCACACACTATAGGAACAGAACTGTTAAATTGATCATAACATGACGTTATGTGTGGGGTCCCTCACCTTTTTAAAATCTGTTTAGATTTGAACGATCTTTTAGTGTAGGCCAGCGTTAAGTAAGTTGTCATTGTTGACCACGTTTCTCTTGTTTTAGTGATAGGGCAATTGTAGCAGTTTGACAGAAACAGAAAGGGAACTGTAATTGTACACGGATGAGAACAAGTTTGAAACATGTATCCACATTACAGCAACTTTGAAAGGTGTTTGGTTTACTTTTTTCATTCATGTAACTGGAACCGGTTTCTCACAGTCACAGTTCTTCTCATGCCATGTGACCAAAATAGGTCACACAGCCACACGTCGAGAGGTGTATAAAATTGTTTGTTAACTCGAGACTCCAGTTACTCAGTTTGGACCTTTTTTTTTTTTTTTTTAAATGCTCTTGCTGCACTGTCACAGACTCCGAACAAAAACTAATCCCCACGTTGAGATGCATTTGGGATGCCTCGGCCTTAGCAATGACTAGCGGCGCTACAGTATTCTCCATTTGGCCACGAGCGATCCGTCATCCTCGGCACCGACGCCCTAAAGCATGGAAGCTTCACCGTGTCTGGGGTGACATTTAATTTGAGGAATAACAAAAGGCTCATTCTTTCCTCAACTGGAAATTACCGCAAGCAATTTTGCCCCCACCAAACAAATCAATGTCCTTTTCCTCCAGCGCAATTATGCATGCAGAGGCACAGTTGTGACGGAGTAGCTTTTTCTGTGTTTTACAAAGTTGGGAAGCACCCCCGTGGTGATATCTGTATTCGACATGGCTGCTCATTAGATTGCGTGGGTCATTAAGGGCTGCTACATCAAACGAGCACTCTTTGGGTTGCATGCTCTGAGCTCATGTTGTCTACGCTCCTCTCCTTTGTCTTCTACAAAGGAAACCTGATCTGACAAGACTCAGACTGAATATTTGAGGCAGTCTCGTATTTATATATTTAGTCTACATTGGTGCATATAAGCAATTAATATTGTTTCTCAAAGTAATATGTGATTTATTTTTAATGCTTAAAATGCGTAACATGCTGTGCATCAGTCAATCCAAGTGAGTGAGTAAAAAAGTTTTTAATTGCTGTTTACACTGACTCACTCACTGAATTACTGGAGACCTTTTGAGGCATCTTTTGTAAGCATGAGCAATGCACGCTGTCACAGTAGTTCACTCAGGTTAAATCAAATTTAAATGGAAGTTAATGTGGGCAAATGGCTCAGTATGCGGGGAGCGTTTTGCAGTCTGTTAACAGAATGGTTCAGTCTCAACACCTCTTCTGTTTCTCCAAAAACAATTTAACACTGCATACATATGCCTACGTAGTGTCAGTGTTTGTTTGCAGTGCTATTGAAGAGAATGGACCATTCAGCGTCTGAAATATGAACTTTTACATTGGGATAGGTTACAGAAGGGAAACAGGTACGTTTTGAAGCTGCTCAATGTGCTACAGATGATTAAGCTATTTACCTTGCCTAAAGGATCTTTTAACCTCCTGAGAACGATCCCAACCAACTTCACTTTCAGAGGCTGTTACAGGTTCAGTTTTAAAGCTAGAATGAAGGAACCGATATCATATGAAACTACAAAAACCATTAGTAACATCATGTCATGCTAGTTTGTCGGCAAGGAGGATAAATAATGCTCCAAAGTTTGGCAAAATTGGGCAAGGAAAAACTGGGGTCCCTTGACCTCTGACGTCAAGATATGTGAATGAAAATGGGTTCTATGGGTACCCGCGAGTCTCCCCTTTACAGACATGCCCACTTTATGATAATCCCATACAGTTTTGGGCAAAAAACATGCAGTTTTTTTTGCATGCAGTACAGCACAATGTTATTTTCGCCCATTCTAAAATGGTGTATTTGCATATTTCTGCATATTGGGGTTACTCAGACTCTTGTGGATCCAATGAGCCCAATTGTATTCATGTGAGATGATGTTAGTCCCCATAGTAGCCATTTCATTGTAATGAGACCATTTTTGTTTTTAAATTTGACCTCTTCTGTATAAAACGACGGGTCTATTGTGGTTCTCAGAGGGTTAAAGAGTGTTTTTTTTCTCGCTTTGGAAGTGTGTTTCCCAGCTTGTTCAGTGAGCCAAGGTGCAACACAAAATGTGGTCATGCTTGCATGTAGAGAAGTGACTAAGACATTGTAGCTAGAAAGCTAATATTTGCACGCACACGTCTGTGGTTCCTCTCTGTATGCCATAGGCGGCTGTCTGGCTGTCAGTCAATGTCACTGTCATACAGACGAAAGAGGACTTGCGGTTATTGCTTTATGGGAAGGCGATTTAATATAGAAATGCTTTGATTGGCTATATTCACAGAAGTTCGTCATAGACACAGACGGATAACAATGCTGGCTGGTATTTGCACAGACCTTTTCTACCTTTTTGTTGCTGATTTTTTTTTGTCCTTCAAAAAGACAACAAGGCATCCAATATACAGAGCAGACCTGTATGGTGTAACAATTCCCCATTGGCTTCACTTTCAGACCTGGAGGTTGCTAACTGGTTGGTACACTTTCTGGATGATAGAAAATCTTCATAGACATAGTTGTGTGTTTAAGAAGACTTCATTGTGTGCATGAAGAACTCACCTGTTAATTTTACAGCAGGACAACACTGAGCCCTGCTTATCAGTAAGGTGTGTTCAAGTCTCAGAGGGCCGACATCTGTTTGCTATCTAAAGAGCAACGTGTCTTTCCCTGGAAAGTTGATTCTGAATTAACCAGCTACTTGCTGCTGTTAAACACTATCCCTTCGTTTACATGCAAATAAAACAGCTCATACCCCAGGCTAGCTAGCTAGTTGGATATCTACAGCAGGAAACACACACTTCACGTGTCTCTGCTCTCTCTATGCATTGAAGAGGATGTAAGATTTGGGAGTTTATACCTCCTGAAAGACTCCCCTGTGGAGGAATGAAACATTGCTTTGTCACCAGTGTAGGACAAGAGTGGGAAAAAAAAGAGCGGGAGAGAAGCACTCCCTTCTGTTCTCCTCCATTATCTCATAGCCATAGAATATGAAACAGCAGAGGCAGCCATGTGTTAGGAAATAATGATGAAGGGACCACAGTGGTACAGAAGACAGTGTATAATTACTCAGCCCTGGCAGTAAATTTTGACCCCGCAGGATTTCGGGAACCACTGTGGCAAGCCCATTCATGCAGATACGGCAGCTTTGGGGGCAGCAATAACTTGTGTTATGATGTAGGCTCACTGTATTAATGATTGTCGAGTTTGCAGAGAGACGTGGCGGTGTAGAGTGCTCAGTATCTTTTTGAGTGGAGCCTCATTGAGCGCCTTGCGCTGATGCTTTAAGCCAATGAGGCGTAAATGTCTTACCGGCTCTCTTAGTGACTGTACAATTCATTGCCGAACCATTATCCTCAAAGGGCAGGGCAATAACAACTTTTTGTCCAGGGGAATCAATTGTAATGTGGACTGCATAATTGTCCACAGCTGTGTTTTTAACATCCACTTTTATGGTTTCATTTTTTGGCGTCTTAATAGAGCCTTTTTCTCCCAGTTGCCCACTTGCCCGCCGCAGGTGGATGTTTGGGTGAAGAGAAGATGATTTTTAAGCTGTAGATGGCGGTGGGCAGCCGCCCTCAGTTTACCCTCACTGCAGGATTTTCAGCCTAGAGCCTCACAGAGGGGAGATTTAGTATAGTGTGTGGCTCCAAAATGTACGGGTCCTTCTAAGCTTTTACAGCCTTTGAGTTGTGTAACTTCCTTCACATCCATAGCAAGATTATTTTGAGGGCTAATCATAAACTGTGTATAAGAAGTGGTCGAAGTCACCGTGACGTCACCCGTTGGTTTGTGGACTGCAGTTTTGAAGCCTTGGTGTCGGCATTTTGGCGGTCACCATCGTGGTTTTTGGTAAGGCTGAGCCGAATGCGACCCCCAAATCAGTTTTCGAATGCTTCGTTTTTTTTTTGTTTTTTTTTTAAATAAGTATGTAATAATAATGTATAAATCTTGTCTAAAAGCCAGCAGGGGGAGTCGCCCCCTGCTGGCTTTTAGACACAATGCGAATTTAAGGCACTTCCGCATTGGTTTCACTTCTCAGACCCAGAGGTAGCCCACTGGTGCTGGTTGTGCATACTTGTTTAATGCCTCCTTCATTACACCTTGTCAATAGTTGTACTAGAAACTTCAGGGTAAACCCGTGCTGTTCTTTTTCCAAATCACGAAGCATTCACACAAGAGTTCTTATGAGAATACCTTCAATAGAGATCTCACTATGTGATGATTAGGCCTGTAATTATTGCTGCTGTTTGTCCTCGGTGTTTGTGTTTGCGATATCCAATTGATTAGCCGCCCGTTATGACAGCAAAGCTCTTTGTTTGCCAGTAATTACATCCCATCTCTGGGATACACCGCTGCCTGCTGTTTCTGCCTTGGCTCTCCCAGTGCCTTCCCTATTTTTGGTCGATGGAAACAGTGGGTTTTGATAAAAGAGAAGCCTCTGCCCCAGTGGACTCCTTGGCTAAATGTGGAATTGGCATGCCTTTCATCCATTTCCTTTGATTCACACGCCGCAGTTTGAGATTCAGTGACTCTGTGCTTTTGGGAAACGTCCCATTTTTTTTTTACCCCCCTTCTCACCTTTTTTAAATGGACTCAAAGTACAAATCCTTAGTTGCTTTTGAATCACTTTCGAAGACGTTTAACACAATTCTAAATCCAGCAGTGTGTGTAGCTGGGCTTATCGGCTCTGCAGCACTTAACAAAGAGTTTAAGGAGGGGAGTCTGTGACCTGGAAGACTGGCTTGGAAAATATGGTGAACGAGACCAGTTTAAGTTCCCTTGACACTATCAGTAGGTGCCCTTAAACAAAATGATTACTTACTGTGTCTGTCAGTCTTTCATGCGCTAGTGTACTGTATATCCTTTGATCAATAAACAGCCAACACAAATTTTCACATTTGCTCCAATCCCATCAAAATGTTTTCTTCATGTATCCTTATAATCATTTGTGAAACACTGGGGTAATGTAAGTAGTCTAGTCGATACCAATACCAGTTCAATTCCATGATTCTTGATATCCTATTCAATACTGCGGTGAAAAACAAAAACAAAGTAATAAATCCCATGTACTTCAACATACATACCTTTCAGCTGAAAAGTTCAATGACATCGTCTGCATTTTGCGAATCATGCGTGTTGTTGTTGTTGCTCCGTGCTGGTAAGCGTTCTTCTTCTTTGGCATTAAACGACAGACTAGAACACTTGTACATGCTGCCCCTGTCGGGTCCGGAAGAATTGCATCCCCGGTACTTGCGGTACTGTAGAAAAACGAGTACCCTCACATTTTCTGAATCTTGGCACTTGTACTGAAGCATCGGTTCTCGTGACTAATCACTTTCAATAACTTTTGGCATTTGAAACACAACATATAGCAAACAATAAAGCTCCATAAAGCCAGAAGGAGCTGCAGATTCGGATAACTCCCTATAGGTTCATCACTATGAGCGACCCCCTTTCACAGTGACATATTACTTTCACATTTGATATTTGATACGTTGTCATAAAAACATTACTACCACTTTTAGGAGTTATGGCTTGCCTGACATACTGTTAAAGCATTTGAAATTCAGGAACTAAAATCATATTTAACTTAATTTCTTTTATTGCCTTTGGGTTTTCGTTGTTTGGTGTGTTTAAATCTAGCAAAGCATGCAGTTTAGCATATTTGATAGTGTTAACGGTGCTGCTAATGGTTATTTTCCTTCTTGAGAGATCTGGATACTGCTTATGCCTGCAGAAATTTTAATTGTATCCATTTTCCATAATAAGTTTAAACCCTAAATTAATTCAACTGTGAAAATCATCAGGTACCTGAATTTTGAAAGGGCCCAGGCACATGTAAATATTTATTAATGGTAAATTCTCCCTGTATTATCTGTGCATGTGTAGAACAAGCTTACACAGGTTTAACAGTGAGCTGCTTCTGTTTGGTCTCTCAGCGGTAGGCATCCGCTGTTGACTCTAGTACTAGGACTTGCGGCGTTTCAATGGCTTTTACCATCAGTCCGTTTTCAGACAGGGTGATTATGGGTTTAATGGCAGTTACAGTGCATACCCCTCAGGTGTATTTCCTCTACATAGCCATTATACAGTATGCGGTGAAATCTATATTACATTGATCTCATAATGTTGTAGCCACCCAGCGTGTCCACATTGCACTTAGTGACACTCCTCTCAGTGCTTGCTCTTAATCTCCAGTGCTAAGAACCACGCTTCAAATTTTCCATCTGGCGTCCATGTAGTGTGCAGAGACTGTCACTGGAACATCTGTTGCAATTGAAAGCCGCTCATCAGTTGTCAGCCCAATAAATTCATCAGACAGGATTCATCAGTGCCTTCCTTTGGAGGAGTCGTGTGCGGATGGATGGCTACATCTCGAGACTGTAGTATTTCTATTAATATTATTACAGCTGTTGTGCTATTATTGTTGTTGCTTTGCATCCCTGTCTCTCTCTCTCTCAACCCAACCGATCAAGGCAGATTGCTGCCCACCTAGTTCCTCGTTTTTTGGAGTTGAAAAGTACTGTAATGTGTGCTTGGTTATAGAGATGCACCGTCCACTTTTTTCAGTTCCGATTCAGATACCTGAATTTGGATATCAGCCGATACCTGTATAATTACAAGATTAGAGTTCTTTTGCATAAAATTTGCATTGCAATTTTGCATTAGATTTAAATGTATTCCAATGCAACTTATTTGAACTGTAGGTTAAGCAGGTTTCACATACAAACAGATGTAGGAGTGCAAACTGCTATGGCAACTTCTTTAATGTTTTGAACTTGAACAACTACTAGTAGATTTCTATACATGAGTTCAAAAGCAATACGAAAATTTCAAAGAGGAGTGCGATGGCAAACTGACAACTCCTTCATAAGGTTTTCAAAGTGAATATTTGAAATAAAAGGGCAAGAACTGTGTTAAGAAAATATAATAAATATCTAACATTACCCTTTCAATAAGTTAAAATCAACAAAGTGTATGACTGCTTAAATCTGCTTTGTTACTAAATAGTGTGTGGTGTGACCGGATGTTTTTTATACACACATTAATTTTGATCAAGTAATAAAAGGTGAGGCCAGAAGTCTGTTTGTGTCGGGACGTTGAATAGAGGAAGTGGTGAGAGGTTGCTATGGTTACCATGCAGTTAGAAATCAGCTGGAATAGTGTTACATATATGACAAGCTAGATTATTAATACCTGCTAGAAGTAGCCTAAATGTTGAATGGTTTATTTAATGAATCACCGCGAGTGGATCTCATCATCTGTTTAAAGAGCTGAAAGACCATCACTGTGAAAACAAACGACAGGCTTTGCCGTGTTATTGTGAAAATACAAACGATAGTAACGTGTTGTTTATCATGTTTTTCTCCTGTGTTGGGCTTGGAGCAGCCACTCGACTTCCATGCTAAAGATGCTAGCGTAGCTAACTAGCTTCTTTGCAGCTGTAACACGGCCGAAGGGACATTCTCCGCCATTATTACATAATTATATCGATTGGTACGTGGATCGGTAACCTCAGTCTGATATCCGATACGTAAATTACGACATATCGGATACCAATATTAGATCGGATCAGTCCAATATCTACTTGTCTAAATGCTAAAATGAGTTGTTGTGGAGTGATATTTCAGTCGCTTTTTGCAAATAGTAGAATCAACAGCATCCTTCTGCTGCATCTCGCCTTTTACTGAGGGGAATACAAAGATGACCCAAATATGTTAAGTAAATTAGCAGGAGGATTCATCGCTGTAGGTACGTTTATAATTCCGTTGATGGGGGGGAATCAGGAGTGAATACATTGCTTATGTACCCACTGCTTTGTCCAGATTCCATGTCCTGTCTGGGTTCAGTCGGGGACATTCTTGGGAGATGGGGAGTTAAGCTCTGTGGGGAACTCATAGTATTACAGCCCACACTAAGAGGAGCTTAATCTTTTAAAAGACGATCAGTTTGCTTTGAACACTGACAGATTCAGCTGCATTTCTGCAATCATGCCGTGGAATATTAAGCGTGTGATAGGAGCTACTTGAAGACTGATCAAGGTAACATCAGTCAAACCTTCTCTTTGAGCTAGGTTGTAGCGTGCATTTTGCACACCATCGAACTTAATAAGGGTGTAAGGTAGGCCGCCTCATCTTGTTCTACTCATACCCACATTTTACCCAAGAATGCATTCAGCACAGTAATTGCTGTGGTGTTAAAGCAATACTTGTTGGGGTTCAGATTTCTCATCTATCTTCTGTAATTACTAATCAATACTAACCCAGCTCCAGTTGGTTAATTGTGCGCCACATGGCCACCTCGGTGTAGTGTTATTGAACACAGAAAGCACAGTGGCCTAATGGTTTTGTCATTGATGGATTCCCTGCACATCTGACTACAGTTTTCGCAAGTGCTGATAATCTCGACCCCTGCCTATTATGGCTGACCCCCAGTCTCAGCTCATTCCCTTTGTTATTGCAGCCTATTTTTAGAGTGCTTTTTAAAACGAATACCTTTACATTCTCCCTCCGTTCTCTTTTAGATCTCCAAAACAATACTTTGCTCCCTGTACAATGAATGAAATGCACCTTCAGTGCCTGACATGTTCAATTTTTGTAGAGACAGAAAGGAGGTGGCAGATTCTCAGTAGTGATTTTGTAGTATATGTATTATGTATAGTCCACCTCCATTTACATATGAGGAAGGGAGAGAGAAAATATGGGCATCAAAAAAGTTCTATTTTTCTATTATACATTGACAATGTCCCACCAGCCACAGTTGTTTCTTTCCTATCTGAATTCACATCTCCCACTGCATTACTGATGCCAACCTTACACCAAACAACTTTTCAAGCAATGACACTGTCGCAGACATATCTCCAATGTTGGAATTAAATCACGAGGGTTTTGCTAGAGTTGATTTTGATCATTTAGTGTAAGATGGTCATAAAACTCAGTCCATGCTGTCTTAAGTCAGTCTGTCAATAGCGGTGCTCTCTCCAGCACCAAAAAGGAAGCTGCAAACGGGGTAGAAAGTAAACACGGAGAAACTGGTGGAGTTGTGGAGTGAACAAGAGTGCGTCTTTGACGTGTCCTCCCTTTTGTACCACGATAGAGTGGAGATGGAAAAAGCTGCGGCTCTCCAAATCCCCGTTGAGTATGCTATATGCTATAGCCAGCTAGCAAACCACCGTCCCAAACGTGGGCTACTTGAAAGCTAACGTTAGCTACTGTAATGTGTGCTATTAGCCTAGAAGCTTCAATCATATACATCGGGCTTCAGTACTCACTCTTTCTCTTTCTCTCATATACACAAGTGTGTTTGTTGATTTATATGATTGAAGCTAGCAATCTCCATCTGAAACATACAGTTAGCTTGTAAGTTAATAGCAAACATTCCAGTAGCTAACGTTAGCTTGCAAGTAGCCCCCGTTCGAGTGGTTTGCTAGCTAGTTAACCATAGCATACTCACTGGGGAGTTCAAGGGCTGCAGCAACTTCTTTATCAACAGTTTTTCTTCCTGTAAATTTCCACCAAGAGCAGGATGTGACATAATCTCAAAACAAATCTAGTTGTAATCTTGTAAATAGTGACCGTGCAATATCCTCAGTCGTTGCAAAATATTTTAGTCTGTGACTAAAAACTCTGTGACTCAAGACACGCTGTCTTTAGATGTGAGACGGTGTCAGACTTCAGTCTTTTAAAAGTCTTTTCAAAGTCTCCTAGGACCTAGTGTATGGTAGGCATACTGTAACAACTAAATTAGATCCATCCTACATTCTGCTGTTGTGTATTACTTTTGTGTTTTCACTGTGACGTAAATCTGTGTGTTCCCTCAAGCCACGGTGTGTGGTGTGCACAGGAAAACAAGGCTATTTCTCAAATCCTACTTAGGTGTCAGTCCTATGTAGGAAGCAGACAATGTTCTGGTTGTAAGACCAGCTCCGTTGGCCTCATTTGACTCAGTCGGCCTCATCGGACTCGGTTGACCAGGCACATTCTTCTTCATCACCCTATCATGGAGAGCGGTTAGATCACGCTGAGCGGCTGCTTTGTTTAGATCACTAATCTGTTTGTAGTTGTTTAGTCCAAAATGCAGGAAGCCGTGGAGTGTGAAACGATTCTGTGTACCTTGAAATTTCTTAATAGACCTCCACTGCCCTGCGCCCTTCACTGGCAGCAGCAGACCTCCACCTAATGCAAGAGGATTAAATACTCCATTTTCTCTTTCTCCCAAGTTTTAAACACATTCCTTTTTAAAGTTTTGTCATTTGCTGCTGAACAGCCACTATAGAGAAGTGCTGTTTCCAGTGGAGCTTGGCTAGCCAGGATCTAAACTCGTCTCCAGTTTTTTCTTTTTAATTGGAACAGAGTATGGCTGTGTTCTGTAGACATACAAACATGGGTGTAATTAAATTCATATAGCATGAATAATCTGAATATGTAAGTGTATATTATCAGTTTATTGTTGCACACATTATGACATTTTAATGATTACCAAATGATTTTAAACCTTTAACATAGATAGATGGACCAGAAAGCAATTATTAATCATTGACAAAGTATGAACTATCTATCTAAATAGTTTATAGATGCCATACAAAGTATTTATTAACAATTTAACAAGGTATTATAATCATCAGTTGCAGTGCTTACAAACCAATTATTAACCATTAACAAAGTGTTACAAATATCTATCTATGTAATGTTTATAGATGTTTTACAAACAATTTCTTTAAGGTTTACAAATAACATCTTTATCATCAACAGATACACACATAATTATATATATTATATATATATATATATATATATAGTATATAAAATGTTATATGTGCAACAATTAACGTTAAAATAACATAAATTATAGCATTACTAATTTTATTTTGTTGTTTAACAGTAAAATAACTAAGTAAGTTTAATTAACTATCAATTTACCATTTGTAAATGATGGTTATTGAAAAGTGTTACCAGCAAATTAAATGTATAGCCAACAAACGTTTTTTTGAGTGAACCACCAGTCCTCTCCAGCCATGTGCACTCAATGGACAATGTTTTGCATTCTTGCTTCAGACTTGTTCTGTTTCTAGGACTACTACTACTACTGCATGCATGATCACTATGCACTCTTGGCCCTGTTTGGGTAATTTATTATTCAGTGCCTCTCCTTCTCTGCTTATAGCTTGTGTAAGCATCTTGTCTAGCTCGGCTAAGAAAATAGCCTAATTCAAGATCGATTGTTCTATTAGACCCGCAAGGCATTATCAGTCTGTGTCATTGTGATGGGTATTGCCAAGCTGTTCTCACACAGGTGTGAATAAGAGTCTGTGTGTCTGTGAAAAGATAATTAGGATGTCAATAGCAGCGACTCTGCTCTCCATAAATCAGGTGTCAGGAAAATGTAGAGCTCATTGGCTAATTGCTTACAAATAACTCAGACTGAGTATTTTACACATAAAGCAGCATATTCCCAAACTGAAAAAATTCCACAAGCTTCTTTTCGCATTTACTATTAGAGTAAGAGACGCAGCATCGACACATTCACAGAATAGCTGGGCACAGGCAAATCTTTATCAGGCTGTGCCTTTTTTCAGAATTGAATAACTCTGCTCCTTTTTTTTTATAACCTAAACTGTTTTATGTGTGAATCTTTATCTTGACTGTCAAAATGTGGTGCTGGAGCAAATAAACAATTCTAGTTTATAGCTGTTCTGTGTCTGTTGGGTATTCCCAGTTAAAGTGTATTGAAATTATCCCCCTTAGCAAGTCAATATTTATGCCATTATGTCTCTTTACCTCAAGATGCAGTGCCATTTTTCAATTTTCATTCATTAGTTCCAACAGGCAGTAGTTTGGCTCTTTGCATATTGACATGATGATCTTACACCCCACCAAGGCACAAAAACAGAAACCATCTGCTTGTGTTACCATTGCCAGCTGGTTCATTCAGAAAAGCTTAGATTAGAGGGGCTTTTTTTTGTATCAATCCAGTGCTAAGCACTGATCCAAATGCACATTTAATCAGTCCAGCGTTTTAATTGAAATTCAAATGTTGATATGTTTGGGGGGATTCTCTGGCAAGGTTCTCAACACGTCCTACAGAGTAACTTGTTTTTATGCCTCCACGCCGGCGACAGCCATGGTCAGAGGCATTATGTTTTCGGGTTGTCCGTCCGTCCGTTTATTCTTCCGTCCGTCTGATCCATTCTTGTGAACGCGATATCTCGGGAACACCTTGAGGGAATTTCATCAAACTTGGCACAAACGTCCACTTGGACTCAAGTATGAATTGATTCGAATTTTGTGGTCAAAGGTAGGGCTGGGCGATATGGAGAAAATCAAATATTATGATATTTTTGACCAAATAACCCCAATATCGATATTGCGACGATATTGTAAGATTAACTATTGGTGCTTTCACAAAATATTTAGACATTGACATTTTTGATAAACAATCATCAGTAATGTGAATATAATGAGTAAGTAGGTTAAAATTGCATTGCAGTCCTTGCCTCTACAAGCACTATTTTCTGTCCTTGGTGGGGTCTTTGGAATATGCAAAACTTGTTTACCACTGGAATTATTGTAACCAAATTAATTAACAGTAAAAACAGCTGTGAAAAAAATGTTTTAAATTTGTTCTTCGGAAACATCATCGTCTGTGTTCAAGCATGAAGGAGAATATTTAATATTGAAAAATCTTTTGGGTGGATTTATTTCCAATAGTATTAGGATTAAATGGCTGTCCCTGAACCTCTTTATCTCAAAAGATGAGCTTTGCACTCAAAATGCCCTGGGAAGAATGCTCCCGGCAGTGTCAGCAGGTGTTCACACATTGAAATTAGATATATTTTTTTGCCTGTTTGGGATTTTTGTTAATGGTTGACCTGGCAATAATTAGCTGCTTGTTTGGTATTTATCTCCCAATGATACAGTTCATGTATTTTTGCTGCTCCGGTTTCTATAAACAACCTTCAACCCATCAACTGAGACGGTGCCTCATTGAACCGGCTGCATATGCTGTCAGGCTGGTAATTAATTACAGCCAATATTTCATTTCAGATTTACTAAGTGATGTCTTGTACCATGTGCACAATATTTCCATCACACGTCTACAGAATGCAATTACCTTACTGGGCTATTGAACCAGCAGGAACACACACACACTCACACAACACCCTTTGATTGAAGTGATACAGCCGCTAGATGATATGCCAGGATGCCTCTTCTTGTCAGACGATGGCAGGCATGCAGGACACTCAGCACTATTAAAGCTATTTGGCAGCTGTCAGTGTCCAGTGAGCCAGTTAGCGTGACCCTTTCCACCAGCATGGAGGTATTAGTTTTGGGGCAGGAAGGGAAAGTGTGCAGTGTAACTAAAAAACAAACTATCATGCAATTCTCAGGTAATCCAACCAGAAAATCCTATTGGGACTATTAAAAGGTCAAATTCGGTAGGGTGAAGATAGTTGTAATCCTGTTATTGTAAAACCGTAGTTAAGGGGCTTCTTCAAGAGTCTAGTCAGAGACCCACATTTACAGTTGGGGTTGCAGGTAGGTCTAGTGATTCTTTAACTGGTTTAAGCGCTGTCCCAGTGAGGATCCGTCCTGCCAAAGTGTCCAAAAGCTGGATCCCGAATCTACTAGCTACTAGCCCCTTACTCTACTGCCTCATAAACGGCAACCATAGGTTAAAGCTCAGCTGTAGTTCAGTTTCTCTTGCAGTCTTTCTAAGCTTTGAATTTGATTTAACTTGTATCCTTCAGAAATTCCCATTTTATATTTTTTATGCCTCCACGCTGGCGATAATTGTGGCCGGTGGCATTATGTTTCATTATGTTGAGTTGTCCGTCTGTCCCATTCTCATGAACACAATATCTCCGCAACTCATGGGGGATTTTCTTGAAATTTGGTAAAAACGTCCACTTAGACTCAATGACGAACTGATTAGATTATGGAGGTCAAGGTCACTGTGGGACCTCGCGTCTGTCCCATTCTCGTGAAAGCAATATCTCAGGAAAGCCTGTAGGTAATTTCATTACATCTGGCACAAACATCCACTTGGACTCAAGGATGAACGGATTAGAATATGTTGGTCAAAGGTTACTGTGACCTCACGTCCGTCCCATTCTCGTGATATCTCGGGAACACCTTAAGCGAATTTCTGTAAATTTGGCACAAACCTCCACTTCAAGGATGAACTGATTAGAATTTGGAGGTCAAAGGTCAAGGTTACTGTGACCTCACAAAACACGTTTCCGAACATAACTAAAAAAAGTGTAACAGGATAAAATGATGTAGTGATGATATTTTGGACAGACATGGATGTAAACTAACTATCCAACAAGTATCCTTTGCATCTGTCTTACCCTAATTGTGTCTTGTGCCTGATATTGTGACATTAACTACCATACTTTTGATTTGTGATTGCATGCAAAGATGCAGGCCACCATATCCCCCACCTTTATCTATCAAGGATCCCTTCTTTCATTGCAAACTCTAAAAAAACACCAACACCTTGGTATTGCTCAAACCTGCCCATTTGATGAGTGTCTTGTTTTGTGTAGCTCATGCTGTATGTGCTCACTTGCCTTTTGGGTCCCCAACCCGGCTCTCATTTACACATTATTCATTCAGAGATTGACAGAGGTGGCTAATTAGTCAAGGTGGCGATTACACCCCTGGAACCAAAAGTCTATTTAGACATTCACCATATCGCGGACCAGTGGGGAAAAGGCAATGATGCATCTGATTATGTAGTCGATACTGAATGAGGCATTACTGGCTTGTAAACAGCAATGGAGCCCACTTAGTCATGCTGATGATGATGGCCCTGTCTCAACAGGAAACTGGTAATCAGTGAAACGGACCTTGATTAAAATGAATTATGATGTCGGCAGGGGGCCCCGAGTGATCTAAAGTGCACAATATGCCAGTCCTAATTTTCATTTTTGCTTTGAGATATTATCAGAGGGGTTGATTTAGAGGCCATTTTCCCCTTCATCCTCCTAGCCATCAGTCCAATTAATTTTTTTTATGGTATTAGAGGTGTGTTGCTCATTCGCTGGTAGTTGGACGTGCTGCAGTGGCATCACTCGTCATCATGTGCTCCGTGGCCTGAGACCATATTGGCAGCTATGCATTAAATTGCTAATGTGCCTGGCAGAGCTACATTATCCGCCCCATCAAAGTGACAAGGGCAGGGATAAAGCACTCCGCTCGGCTGTCCATGAGATCATTGGAAAATGGGTTTTGTGGATATGGCTTTGGCGGCGTGCAAAGTTGTCTTTCAGAATGCTTTCTTTGAATTCGCTTTGTTTCTGCCTCGCTGGTTTGACAGCCGCAGAACAATGAGGCAAAAGTGTCCGTCCAGTTCCACCTGCATTCAAAGTCCCGCTGTGGTAGAACTCTCTCACACCTGGCTACCCCTGCAGCCTTGCACTTAGTAACATTGTGGTTCTTTGCACACATCTCAGTATTTAAAGGAAATAGACTCACAGAACGGAAGAACAAGTATTGTCTGGACGACTATCTGATTTTGAAAGAGCAGTTCGGTTGGCCACTTGAAATTGTGTGCAGGAAAATGAGCTTTGGAGGACGGAAGTACTAAGTTGCGATGGACAAGATTGAATCTTCAATGGCAAAATTTGAGCTGAGTTTTTCGAGCCAAAAAAACTGAGAACAATGGTGTATTCTTTTCTTTGCGAGTCTCGCGTTCCAGCTGGATGGTGGGTTTGTCATAGGGTGTACTGTGCCCAGATTCAGGGCCCTAGTCTTGTGGTTGTTGAGTGATATGATTGGCCAAGGAGCCTCAAGGATAAACACTCATGTCAGCTCCTCAATAGCTTTTCAAGATCACTTTAACGGGCACAATGCCCGTTATACTTTCCTATTTTTTTCCCCCATGTTTTCATCCAAGGGATAGAGAATATTCAACATCTAATTTCCGATTACTTTGCTTCCAATGACTCATACATGTAATGAATAATTGCTGTCATAGAGAATTTGAAAAGAAGAAACAATTTGAAGATTGCTTTCCACTCCTGCACGATAGGGGTGTTACGATTCCTAGACAATCAATAGAACATCAAAATATCATGGAGAGTTGTGGGTTTTTGGTGCAACTTGTCAAACGTGTTGTATCACTCACATAAAACATAATATCGCGATACTCGTGTATCAATATTTTCTTACACCCCTAGTTTACAGTGGAGTCAGTTATTGGAAAAGATTTTCGAAATGACACATGGTGCTCAAGATGAACAGACCGGTTCTCAGCATTAAGTTTGAAATGACTAATATCTGGCAACAGCATGCTCTTTCCAGAAACGAGATGGGAGGCACCGCATGAGGGAGGAGAGCTGCTCCGGCTTCAGGTGTTATGTGAAGGCGGTAGAAAACCAGGCACCTTGTGATGATTAATGAGCTGCACCTCATGCCAGCGATTTTAAACACACTGTCCTGATCACAAGTGTGTAAGTGGCGCACACTCCAGCAGCTTTGTGACAACTCTGCTGATGCCTCTCTCCCAGTTTTACTTCATTCACACACACACACACTCTTAAACTGTATAAGAGGCTACTAAATCTCAAACTGTGGAGTAGAAGTGAGGAGAGGCTGTTGATTTGGTTTGGGGCTGTTGACAGGCCTGTGTTTCTTGTTTTTTTCTGAGACCATACTGTTTTTTGCTAACATTTCTTTACAGTCCACTATTAACATAGCCTTACTCGCCACAATGTCCCTGGAATTAATTTACTTATAGTTACATTGACCAAGTAGGTCCCATGTATTTGATGCTGTCTGGGTAGTAGGATCTTTCACAGACCTGTCAAGAGATTTCAGTGAAATGTAGATTGTTAGGTCATAGGCCAAGGGAGCAACTGATAACATTTTGACACAGATCTGGATTCAGGTGCAGATCCAATCATTTATTTTACCGATTTAAAGGGTAACACAGCCTGAATTTAGAATTCCATTATGTTATTTCCATGGCCTAGTGAAGTTCAATCAATATTGGTGAACATGAACTACTCTCTCTCAAAGCCAGAAACCAGAGAAAAAATTGTGATATCATAGAATATAAAGTCTGGAGCTGCTCCATAGACAATGAATGGGAATGTTTGTTTTCTTTTTTACACCCAAGTGAGCTTTATTCTATTGTAGTGCTCTCAGCTGTGTGTCATCTAGAACATCTCTCCCAATTCATTGTCTATGGGGCAGTTCCAGACTTTATACTTGATGACATCACAAGTTTGAGTTTTATCGCTCTAATTTTTGGGATTTGGGAGAGAGTTGTTCATGTTTTTGAACTGTCTTAGACCATAGGAATAACATGTATGAATTTTAGAAATGGGCATAGTTCCCCTTTTAAAATGATCTCATGAACTGTTGCATGTGCATAAATTAAAAATCTGGTCATGTTTGTGTGATTGTCTTACTGCACTTTGATGCAGATCCCAGTTTAGATCTATATAAAAATATCTACATATTTTATATTATTATTTATAATAATATATATATTATATTTTTTAATGAAATATTGTCACGCTGCACATCATAATCTACAGACTTAAGAAAACATCTTTGTTTGGTACAGAGCCCTACAAAAAAATCACTCTATAATCATCTTAATACGTTTTTCAATGAAAATGAGAATAATGGTCTAAAAGTGATCATTCCCTGTAATAGGGCAAATCATATCGCAATTGTAATATCAGTCAAAATAATTGCAATTAGATATATTTTTTTCAAAACATCAGCATTTTCAGGCTTCTTAGCCTTCTTTTACTGCAGAACAACAGCTACACATTTTAGGCTCCTTGCTGTAACCTTACCATGTTTGTTAACTGAAGATATTGTTATACTTGATATAGTCTGAATCAAAGAACCTCTCTTGTGTGTAAAATATCTGATTAGTCATGTCAGATGATCTCCTGTCCTTTCTATTAGAAACCAGCAGAACAGGTAATTGTCCTTTAGCAATCTGCTCTACCTTGCTATAGGGTCTCTATGCATGAAGTGTCTTACATGAGGTATACGGGCCTCTGAACATGCCATAAAGCAGCCCACATTAATGAGCTGTGCAGCGAAAAAAGGTGCCTCTGAATATTTCCTGAACACTTGCTTCGTCCTCTTTGGCAGCAGCCTTCTCAACAGTGTCAGCTCTTTCGTTCTGCTGCTTGACAGTGTTCCAACCCCCTCAGCTTACCACCACCACGGTGTGAATCGAGGCCTGTTTGCTGTGATATTCCTTATATTTATTCTCAGGGTTTGTTTTTTGTGTCGTTGTTGTTATTTCTCTGTTCCAACACCAGACCCATTTCCCGCCTTTGTCACCTCAGCACATGCCAGTGGTTGCCGTTGGAGTTATCTGTGCAATAAGCAGGCTTTGTTCTGAAAAATGCCACAGTATGTGTGAGCGCCCTTCATCTCTCCAGTTTTTAACCGAGGGCTGACCTGAGAGATGTTGGCATCAGCACAAAGGCACACATAGTGAATGGAGGCTTTATCTTCCCTATTCTAACAAGGCAAAGTCTCTGCAGCTTAGCCATTCAGACCGCCTTCAGAAAATCTGGAAATGAAATAACCTTTTCTTTCCTTTCCTTGAGCTAAGTGTTTTCGGTCTGTCAATAGCTATAACATTTTGGCAAATTATGATCGAGGAAATGGAAGTCGGATGTTTTTTTCTTTGTGGTTGTTATTTTGCCTTAAACTCAGCCATTCCTCTTCTCTTTTCTCTTCAGGTTCAATTATAGATCAACACATCACCTCACCACAAATGGCTTCTACGAGTTCCTCAACTGGTTTGATGAAAGGGCCTGGTACCCCTTGGGCAGGATCGTTGGTGGCACAGTAAGTTTCTCCTCAAATTGATACAGTCAAGCTCCATGTTTTAAACATTTTCTTATTTGTTTCATTGTTCTGCAATTCTAGGGTGTCATTAGAGGAATACAGATTTACTTACTTTCTTGTGACGTGAAGGAAAATAAATGATTGAAATGAGATGAGACAGTGAGTGGTGGTTCGCACTTCTGAAAAAGGGGAAAGAAAGATGTGCCCCAGCTCTTGGTGTATCACACTGCTCAGCCTCTCCAGGAGGTCTTATGTAAGGGCGATTGATGAACCGCCGATCTCCGATTGAGGAGGAGCATTGCAGCTTCCATCCTGGTCGCGGAGCCTCTTTAATCTCTTGAATCTTGGAAGAATACTGGAGGGGTCATGGAGCTCGCTAAATATGTGTTTTTTTGTCTGGTGCACTTTGAGAGCAAAATGAAGAGCTTAGATCTATGAAGTGCTCTTGAAAACAAGTTTGTGCTTTAGTATTATTTAATAATAAACACTTTGGTTGTCTGGATATGAATGGTGAAGATCCACAAAGCATGGTAAACTGTCCGTGTTTTAAGGTAGGTCATGTGGATTGCCGTCATCGCGGCAGACTCCTGACTAGGCTTGCTGCAGTAGTTACACAATGTTCAGGCCTACACCGATTACATTAACTTGTCCACTGTCCCCACTGTCGTTTTGCCTTTTTTTGTAGAAATAAAACCCATTTACTTCATTTTCGCATATCAGCGGCGTGATATCAATACATAGTTGGACGACGGACGCTACAAACTGACAGTGAATGTGTCTGCTCTGTATGGAGTCTCAGCATAGAGCAGTAGGAGTCCGATTTCACACGCGGGACGAGAGAGAGTTGTCAGACAAGACGATGGCGGAGGATTTGTTGTCAAAGAAAAAAGCAAAAGCACCTAGGTATTTGGCAATATTTGGTATTTAAACCCAATGCTATAAGGGAACCATAATGTTAATGAGGCAATCGCCAGATGGAAATCGGCGCAGCGAAAGCTGGACTGGAGAGGCCAGACACACCGCCATCCAACGTTAAAGATCAAAGTAAGCGTGCTCCACATGTTGAGAGAGCGTCATTGCGAAATACACAATTATAATTTTATCTTTGTCATCTTGTTTTCATAATCATTAGAAGCCAAAATCGTAATTGGAATTAAAATTGGATTAATTTGCAGCCCTAAAGTTCCTGGCTTAGGTGAGGGAGTACAAGTAAATTGGGATTTTGTTCATGAGTGAGGGTAAGATGGAGTCTGAGATCGGTTGGCAAATTGGTACAGAATTCCCAGTCATGTGGGTGTTGTACTCGACTATAGAGGGAGCTAAGCCTGAAGGCAAAGCTCTGGATTTACTAGTTGATCTCTCACCTGCGGTCATGAGCTCTGGGTGGTGACTGAAAGAATGAGATCACGGATTCAAGCTGCTTTAATGAGTTTTTTCACATCTGGGCTCATTCTTTGGGATAGGGCGAGGACACACAGAAATATTATGCTGTAAAACCACAGCTCTTTCGTGCTTAAAAGAGACAGTTTGGGAATCTAATCAGGGAGGGTCCTACACACCTCCCTATGGAGATAGTCCAGACTTGTCCAGCTTTGGAAAAACTCCCAGGCAGACCCAGAACATGCTGGAGGGATAACACATCCCACATGGCCTCTGGGAAGGCTTTAGGAAATGCTGACTGGGAAAAAGGAAGTCTGGGCTACTCTGCTTCGCATGCTGCTTTTTTGAATTTGACCTACTTAAGTGGCAAAAAAAGGACAGATTGATGGATGGAAGAAGTTTTATATTAGCCATGGCAGGAGTTTGTGGGGAATTTTCAAAATCTGCAGTCTCAAACCCTTTTATATTAAAGGATAATCAGCCCATCAGTGAGTACAGTCATGCATCAAATTATGCTTCAAATCATACTTAATCATATTAAGGTACCTGCGGGCCACCCTTAACCCAGACCCAGAAAATCCATCAACAATAAATATCGGCATGTAGGAAATTGTAGAGTTTACATGTCTTACAAGATGGGAAAAAGATTAGTCTGTACGTGCCGTTAATATTCATGAGCACATGGGGATTACTTATAGATATTGATATGTACTGAGCATTTATCTCCTCAGTGTTTAATGCAAGAAAAATGGGAAGTAGATTTTCAGTCTGTCATGGGTATCCTCAGTGCTGAGTGTGTGTGTGTGTGTGGGGGGGGTTATCCGGGGTTAAGCAAGGCGGTGCAGGGATACCATAGAGCCCTATAAGCCTCCGCCGGGCAGCACAGATTTAAGTCACAATCCAGTAGCAACAGTGAGCTGTTAACTTGACAGATTCCCTCGGCTGCCGTGGACTCCCCGCTTACCAGCAGCAACGAGTGTTGCAAAACATTGACCCTTTTCAGTGAACAATCCAACGTGCCGATTCCACTCAATTTATCTCTCCATTTCCCCCGCCTCACCTCCTCTGTGCATTTCTTCTCCCAACCCTCATCTTCTCAGCTCTGCATCCTGTGAACCGTGAGTTGGCCTATCCATCTCCCTCTTACCTGCCTTCTTGCGTTTGACCAAGCTTCATGAACCCACCGGGTTGGCTCTCTGAGCTGTAATTGCACTAGCTAATAATGCGTCAGGAGGACCGCGTACTCCAGGTCTTCGGTGCCAAATGAATGTGGAAATGTCTCCCAATGTTTTTCCATTATTGGGTCGGGCTGGGTTAGAGCCTGGCCCTTGGTGCCCGTAGTGCTATTCTCTCTCTATTTCTTCCGGTCTGTGTGTGTATAGGTTGATTGGAGAGGCCTCTGCACAGCGGAGACAGCGAGGCATGTTAATGTTGTGCATCACTATCCGATGCCGTTATCATTACAGCACCAAGCAGATGGTGCAGGGCAGGAGCAGTAGCCACGCTACATGCTGATGTTTGAATATAGTATTCACTACTGCACAAGGAATTGGAATCCAAAACCCATCCATCAGCATTCGTCTGTCATAGTCAATTACCATCAGCCACTGGTAATAGCATATGACAGGCCTGGCTCGTAATAATGGATGTGCTGGTTCTGTTACAGTACATGGATACTTGGGTTTAGGCCTTGTACCCATCGGGCGGAAGCTGAAACTCATGATTAGACTGGTAATCGGAATTGGAAGGCGTATAGTTGTAAGTTAATTTTCATGACATTTACAAGATCCCTGGGCTGCACAGCGCATTGTCTTCTGCATACAAATAAGCATACAAAGCATACACAGCACTCAGCTTTTCTTTTGAACACTTGTATTGGCATTTTATGAATGTATGAGTAAAAGAAAACAACCAAAAACTGCAGAGTAATTCCCACATGGTTCATTTCAAGAAGATTATAGCGAGTTGCGCTGATCTGTGCTCAAATTGAGTTTCACTTAAAAGTCATTTCCAGTTGAACATTACTTTAAATATTTGAATGTACTCGGCAGACAACCCTCCAGCTAGACCAATCTGCAAATAGAGGACATACGAGAGTTTATGCTTTATCAAAGCTCGGGTTTTGTACATCAGTGTAGTGCATCACTTCCTCTCTAGCAGATCTGGCTACAGATCTGTAGATTGTTTCTCTTTATGAATATTAACTCTGTTCCCTTCAGCATCCGTTTTCTGCCAGAAGGTCTTACATTTATTTCAGATTAAACTTAATGATCCACTCAGTCAAGACTGAAAGTTTGCTTTGGTCTCACAAAGCTTTATTACACAAGAAAACAAATAAAAAGTTCAATACCATACCTACAATAAAACAATATACAACTTCTAAAATGCCTTGAACCATCTGAGACCCACAATAGACCCGTTTTTGTCTTTTTTAGGGGGGTACAAGGGGTCTTTAGTGGGAGATAGCAGGTCAACAGTAGAAGTGGTGTACATCATCTGAAAGCTGGGAACCTGAAGATTAATTTGAGCTACAGCTCAGCACTGTGTGTCAAGTTGCTGTAGTCATAAATCAGAAATAAACATGAATTAATTAATGAATTATTTAATTAAGATAAATTGTGAAAATGTATAAGGGTTTAGAACATCGTAATGGAAGTATATGATGGTCATCCCCATGCTCACTTGCGTCTCATAAGCAATTTTTGGGTTGATACCATTTGTTACACAGATTTGGTGCTAAATTTAACCATTTTTTACCACTTGATAATTGATAAAAATTATCAATAATCCCTCCAAAATACCACATTAAGACACCAAAACCTTAAGTAACAAGGCTAGAATGACATGGTACCAATGGATTCCTTAGGTTCTCTAGTTTCATATGATATCTGGACCTCCCCCCTAGCTCTAAAATTGAACCTGCTACAGCCCCTGAAAGTCGGTCGGGATCCTGCGGGTCTCAGGGGGTTGAAGCAACAACAAAAGTAGGCATGAGGCCGAGCTTATAGTGTTTCTGATCTAAGCTGAGCAGTTATGAAACGTGTTAGTGGAGCAATTTCGTTGGGTATAATTTGTGGAGCGATTGCCTGGCCAGGATATGTTTTGCACTGCAATTACCGAGCAATTATGGCAGTCATGTTGTCCTTGCATCATGTGTTATTATTTTGAACAGTGTTGGCTGTCGATTGCGTCCACACCAGTGCCACTAATGGAGATGACACTGATCATATCGGAATCAACTAATGTAGTGTACTGGAACCAATGGGTTGCTTTACCAATAATTGAAGTAATTTGACTGTCCTGAAGAGAAATGAACTGAAACAGAATGATTGTGGCATCAGAGCATGACGATGTTGTTAAAGGATGTTAAAGTTATGTTTTTGTCATGCGAACATGAACAATGTATTGCGTGTGTGGCCAGAAGCTTGTTATAGCCTATTTCTCTGTGCCATAGTGCTCCATTTTTGTTCATAAGCATTACAAATATGACTGAGACGCACTGTTGCTCTAAGAGACACATTCCTTCATTACCATGAACTAGGGCTGACACCTTCTGATCGATCGTTGGTCGATATGCTCTCGTCCGACCAAATTCTCAGAGGGAGAGAGAGAGATAATGAGAGAGACAGAGTTCATGTCTTTAATGAAGGGTTACTTGTTTTGCTGCTATTCAACAATAAAGAACACCATTTGGAACAATTTGTCTGCTTATTTAGCCTAGATCTTCACCCTACTGTGGGCGGGGGTGAAAGAGAGCACACTGGACAGCTGTAGCTGCTCCCAGCATGCAGGAGGAGCTCCGAGGAGCACCTGGGAGAGCGCCGCGGCACTCAGTCTCTGTCCTTGTCTCAGTCTTGACAGTTGTGCTACTAAAATGCATAAAGTTGGCAGTTAGTGGATCAGGTTCAGGTGGTTGCCAATTGGCTCTCATACCTGGTTGGGTGGTGTATTATACAACAGAGAACAGACGGGCCAAAATAGGCCTACAATCATAGAATGTATGTACGAGGTGGAAGTAGTCTCTGTGACGTCACCCAGTGGTTTGTGGACTACCGTTTAGAAGCTTTGCGTTTGGCATTTTGGCTGTTGCCATCTTGGTTTTTGGTTGTCGCCATCTTGGTTTTTTGCAACCAGAAGTGACACATGAGGGTGGAGCTAAGTTCAACTGAAAGCAGAACAAGACATTTTTAGGCAACCAAAATGTTACAGTTAACTTTTAAGAAAGACTGTGAAAGGGTTAAAGGTCTAAAACCGAAGAAAACACGGACAACGCCGTGATAGCGACCTGTCAATCACAAGGTAGCCACGCCCTAAAGCGTACCACTTGAACGCCAAGTATATTGTGTACACAACTTCCCATGTTGTCAACTCGGGCCCTCGGGTTTCATTTGAAGGCACCAGAAGTATTGAGAGACGGACTAGGAATGTCCGTTTTAGTCTTTTCTTGGGATTTTCTGATAATGAAATATAGAAGTTTGTCAGCCTTGTCCTTTTAACAGACTGCTGACAACCCACATATAACTTGGAAGAAGTTTAGTGCCAGATGGTCAGTTAGTCACATTCTGCCTTATAGGGTTCACAGGGATTTAGATGGCAGGTGGACGGACGGGTCATATCGTCGGCCATACTAAATGCAAATGTCTCCCTATGACATGCAAATCTATGCAAAATAGAGCAAAATCTAGTAACTGACACACTGAGGAGATCTGACGGAGCTACTGCAGAGGTTCAACCGGCTGGCTCAGTGATAGATCCATTTCAGACTTTTACCTACTCTATCTTTTATACAAGAGGCTGAGGTGGGATTAGTTGCCAGAATAATCCATTGGCTCGTTCCAAGGGCACCGCGACGGTAGTTGCTGGAGTAACAGAAAGCCACTCACTCATTTACTGTGTAGGCTAATTGTCTATCTGTCCCACCTGTTTGCATGACTGAGCTAGATAATTTTCAGAACATAGACAGGCTTCAGGGAAGAAGGGGCATTTAGTTTACTCCCACACGGCATTCGGAATCATAAAAACGAATGTGTGAGAGCTCTTATTTGCATCAAGCATATGCTTTTAAAAAACATGCAGGGGTGTGGACAAGGGCTGGGTTCATCTCGGATTGGCGCAGCGTGTTTCATATCCCGTAATGCAGTCACAATCCATGGCTGCCTCTTTGTTTAGAAACCTTTTATGAATTGCAAAGTTACGTTCCCTCGTCGTCTTGTCATTGTAACAATGTCGGTTTCTCTTCTCATACACAGAGGTGGTCTGAGACCCGTCTGGCTCCAGGTGGAATTCATAAAACCACCTTTGCTCTGCCTGAGAACAGTGATGAGACTCTTTTCTGTTGCATTGAACCTTTTTACCAACCTGCACTCAGTTTAACATACCCTTTCTCTCCTTTCATCCCCTATAGTTCACCTTTCCTCCTCGTTCTCACCCACCTCTCTGCCTCTTAATCTTTCATCATCTCTCCTCTGCTGTCTGCCTCTGCCTCTCTCTAATGTACGCCTGTCTTTTCTCACCTCCACTCTGCCTCCATCCTTTGCTCCTACCTTTATCCTTACCCATTTTTTATTCAAAATCAGCCCGATGATCCTGGCAGTCCTCATTAATTGTGTATGATAGCGTTAAGTCTCTAAGCACTCGGATGGGTCCCGCCGTTTGGAAGACGGACGAGCAGATATCAGTTAATGTGGCAGTTTCAGACCAGACCAGTCCAGCTGCCCCTCTCTGCTTTTTTTGATTTCCCTTTGCACTCCCACCCACCCTCCACTCCCTAGAGGACGACTGTCAGTTGCTCTTTCTCCTGAGCTGTAGATAAGGAAGGCAGGCTTCTCTAATGTGACAGTCCATAACAACAGCGGGCTGTCAAGCCAATAAACCACTCTTTGTTGCCATGAGGACAATGACTCAAGTGCGTTTTTGGTAACAGCTTTTGTCAGTTCTAGCTGATGATATTTTCATAATGAACAAGCGGTGTAATGTATTCTTGAATGCCAGAAAAGTGATGATAAAGTATGCTATTTTTTTTTAGCTACAAAGCCGAAACTCAGTGCAGGCTGTGTAATGTTTCAGGGACCTGGACAGGGTTTGAAATTAGTATCCGCCCCCCGCCAAATGCGGCAGTGGCGGATAAAATCATTAGGCAATCTGCCATCTCATGCCTCTGTGACTATCGATTTCTCTGTATTGATGCTGTATGACAGTTACACATGCACAATGACGCAACGGCATACGCACGCTGTGTCGTGTTTCACTTTGTTTGTGACCGGAGCCGTGGCGGAGAGAAAAAAGGCGCTCAAAAGCAAGGCGCTACTAGTACTAAACCTGAGGGACGCACCCTATTTCATCCCTGATAATGCTACACTGTGAGCAGCAAATCCATACTGAAATCGACAGGAGGAGAGTTTGTAACGTTACCTGTTCAGATCAGTTTACAAGTAAGATACGTGGCAAACTAATCTAAACAGTTAGACTACATAGCCTACTGCCAGCTTTTGTTTTAGCTTGTGTAGCCGAGGGTTACGTTGCTCCTATACTTAATGAAGATCTAAAATGAATACCACGGAGCCTCTGTAATAACCACTATAGATGACAATAACAAAGTGCAGTACAGCGTACCCTCTTACCCCTGAAATATAGGGCTCCCCCATAAGCTACGGTGTATTTCCAACACTGTAATTTACCATGCATGTAATGTTTTCTGTGTAAAATATATCGAACATTGAATGACATCAGATCTAAAATGTTATTTTTTTCATTTAGCGCATATATTTCAAAAGTGGCAGATAAAATTTCTGAGACAAAAAAAAACATACTTGCCTGCCACAGTGGCAGGCAGTGAAAAAAAGTGAATTTCAGACCCTGGACCTGGGCCCTACCACAGAGTGCAAAATGGCTAATAATTACAAGAGTAGTTTTGTAAATGGCAGGACACCGCTCCATTAGAGTGAGTCCAATCCTCAGAGCCAAGAGGCAAGACGTGGTGGATTTTCATTGAAGTAGATTGGTTGATGAGGCTTAGGTCTCCTATGCACCAGCTAATTAGAGACATGAAGACCTGGGTTTATTAGCGGGGAGGCAAAGAGCATGGACTGCGGCTAGAGGGAGCGCACATCAGGGACATCACTCACACGTTAAACATAGCCTTGTTTTTTTGTTTTTTTAACTCCGGATAGCCAGTGTACTGCACAGGGCCCTAATTGGATCTGCTCTCATATAGACGAGACATCGCCACAAGGCCTCGCCTTCTCAGGCCCCAGTTTCAACTGAGTGAAGGGTTTAATTAATAATAACTTTTTTGTTGAAGAACACTGTACATAGCAACAATTTGATAATAGCCTTTGGGTGCTTTCACACCTAACCTGAACTCAGGTCTGTTTGCCCGGTTAGTGCGGTTCGAATGAGCTGGTGTGAAAGCTGTCAATGGAACCCCTGTGTGGATCAAACAACCAAATCCAGAACTCTTGAAAAGGTGGGTCTCGGTCCGCTTTCAAGCAGACTCTGGTGTGGTTAGTTTGTGGTGTGAAAGCAAACGAATGAATCAAGAGCTAAACTACTAATAAATCCATCTGCTGAAATCTGTTCAGCAAGGGATGTTGATCCGTATAAGGCCATGTACTGGTAACCATGGTAACATGTTTGCGCATCATTGCTTTTCAACATAAATACTCAAGAACCGTTTCACAGTACAGAAACACATTTTAATTTGAATCATGTTAATACCACTTATATACTATTAAAGAGAGGGTCATTTTATTCAAATTGAATTTGGACTCAACTATATGCATTAGAGAGAGCGCAGTGACTGATTCATGACAGATTGACGTGATGTGTTGCAATCATATGAGAGTTTCTATTGACCCAAAGCTAACGAGGGTGGGGGTAATTGACACAATGCTTGTTTTATTGGTGCAAATAGTCCCCATCTGTAGATATGTACTTTTTAATGATACAACACACTTGTGTAATTTATAGCAAATTATGTCACGGACCCTCTGGCAGAGTGCCACGGACCCCTGGGGGTCCCCGGATCCCACTTTGAGAATCACTGCTGTACAAGACGCCACCAGTCATTAGACTTTTGATTTTCCCACGTGGATCCTGATGATGCAGAATGACAATCGCCAAAAGTTACCTTTCAGTCAGTATGACGTCATGAGTACTCATCTGGTTAATTTGTAAAAAAGTCAGTGTGAACAGGAGACAGATGAGAATTAAATGCAACAATTTATCATTTTCCCCCCTCGGTCCGAACCAAATGAGCCGAACTACATGTGTGAAGGTATTTAAGTAATTTATGAACCAAAAGATGTCAAACATTTGCTATCTCCAGATTCTCACATGTAAGGAGCTGCAGTTTTTCTCTGTTTTACATAATTATAAATATGATATCTTCCATTGTTGGACTGTTGGTCAGACAAAACAAGCATTTCAAAGAGTTCAGCTCTGGCTCTGAAAAATGTGATTTATTTTTAACTATTTTCTGATATTTTATAAGCCAAATAATGAATCCTAGCTGTACAAATAAGTCTTCAGGCAGATCTGGATGACTTGAGTTTTATCAGTGACAACTGGATGAGCAGTGGAGCATGACATAATTTAGAATGTAATCTATTGGCTCTAAAGAAGTGTGTGTTGATATAGATAAAAGCCTGTGTCTCAATCAATAAGATGTATTGATAATAATGCAGCTTGTTATCTTCCATGGTCCTCCTGTTTGTTATGCTCAGAAATGCTCTTTTCTCCATCTAAAACATTTTCTCCCTCTTGGCATCTTTCATGCTTCCTCTCTCGTCCCTTTCACTCACCTACCTTATTTCTATGGCTGCATTGAAAGATTATAACGTATTAATCCGCCAATTATCTTCTTGATTAATTGAAAGTTGAGTTGTCCACAAAACATCAGAAAATACAATTTCCCAAAGCCCAAGTTTACGTCATCAAATGCCCTTTCATTTTACAATAAATTCTCACATTTAAGAAACTGGAACCATCAATTGTTTGTCTTTTTGTTTGAAAAATCACTGTACAATAGCAGATACATTTTCTGTCGATTGATCGTCATACCGATCACTCTACTCGTGTCTCCCGTTCTTTTCCTTTCTGTCACCAACATCCCTCCTACTCTTTATTTTGCTCAACCTCTCTCTCCCTCTGCCCCCCCTCACTCAGGTATACCCGGGGTTAATGGTGACAGCCGGCCTCATCCACTACATGCTCAACCTGCTCCACATCACCGTCCACATCCGCGACGTGTGTGTCTTTCTGGCGCCGGTGTTCAGCGGTCTGACGGCCATCTCCACCTTCCTGCTGACGCGGGAGCTGTGGAACCAGGGCGCGGGGCTGCTGGCGGCCTGCTTCATCGCCATAGTCCCCGGCTACATCTCACGCTCCGTCGCTGGCTCTTTCGACAATGAGGGCATCGCCATCTTCGCCCTGCAATTCACCTACTACCTCTGGGTATGTACAACGGTCACTTTGATGGAAATACGCAATAAGGAAGAATCTTATTCTACATGAAAATTTCAAAAGGCAGACATGTCATTTTGATGTGGATGTAAACCTCTGATATTGTGTTTCATGTTCAGGTTAAACTTCTCCTTTGTTAGGAATCAGAATAAAGCCTGAAAATATGCTCACTCAGCTTTTTAATCTATTTTAGCTGAAAAGAGAAACATCATCATTTCTATCCCAATAGCGAAGGCTCACTCTGTTCATTTTTAGGGGACGTGCTGTATGTAGCCAGAAAAGAAGCACTATTTTCAATCTTACTTGGTCTCAGATGTTGAATTATTTATCCAGAGGCTTGAAAGGCATGCTGGGCATCTTTGTAGACCATGAGGAACCCAGGAAACAGCACGCTACACTGTAAAACCTTCACAGGAAGATGACCTTTAAGATTAGAATTGAAAACAGGGTCTTCCCTGCCATTATACAGCTTGGGCACAGCGCCTCAACGTTTTTACGCAGCGCCTAAGCCGTACGAATGTAAAAAATAATGTGGAGAGCGTCTGGACGAACCCAACAAACAAAATGGGGGGCTGTAATTATCAATGCAATGTTCACATCCTGCAAAAGCAGGACACATCGCCGATGAGCGAGAATCATCTACCAGTTCACTAATGCGTGATAATAAGCAGTGATAAAACGATGTTCATCACATTAATTGGGTGCCAAATAGCTAAAGTTAGATATTTAGCGAATAAGTACAAGAAGACTGTCTCTTCAGTCTCTTCTTTTTTTTTTTATGATTTTGAAATAGATTTTTTTAATGCCAGAATCAATATACAACTGCTTCATTTGAGTCTATGTGGAGGTAGAAGGAAGTTACCGCTTTTATTATTGTAGTCTGAGTAACGTGACGTCATATCCATTCCGTATCCGTCAACCAAAACAAACTGCAGCGAGCCGAAATAACAAAGCAGAACACGTCGGAGGGTCCACGTGGATACGACCTGCACCCTCACATTTTAAATCCAAACTGGTTAACACTACACATACAGTAAAGTATGCAAACACTTTGGGTTTCATACATTGCCAGGAAAAGCAGAGCTAGACATCACGGCTAAAGCTGCATGCTAACTCTGTCATGGACAGGAAACGTTATCGTACTGCGGTAACGTGAGGTCAAGCCAGCCGTCACTCTCATCCCCCTGGTCTAATCGGCCAACGCTACAACTGTAGAGCACTCATATACAGCATCTCTGACTACATACATGCTGAAAATCAAACATCTTTACTGAGAAGTGTATCATTCAACTTTTTCCCCATGGTCTAATGTTAAAAAAAGGCAACTAAAAATGCAATAAATCGAATCGCAGTACTTATCGAATCACCCAAGTATCGTGATAGTATCTGGAGATTGGTGTATCATCCCAGCCCCTTTAAGTACTACGCCAGTGGTATACATTTTCTCAACACCGTGAATCCGTAACATGCGAGTGTTTTCACATTAGGTCATCGACCATATGCACCGCCGTCATCGCCATCAGTCTATTGGCCCAGAGCAGTGCAAAATAAATCAATAACACAACAAGAGCTAGTAACACACCTGATGCAACTCAGCAGCCCTCACTGTTGGATCAGGACTAGAGTATCAGCTGGTTCAGGTGTGCAAGAGCAGAGAGAAGTGGAAAATGGGCAGGTAGCGGTGCCTTAAGGTAAAAACTTTTTGGAAATCTCTCGGGTTAAGGGTTGAACAGCCCCCCCTCCCAATCTCCAAGTAAACATAGCGGGTTCACCTGCAGTATCTGCCTACAGGGTCGCTGACATTGTTGAATTTGCACCCATCACTGTTCTCATCAAGGTCAGGTTTATTTTGTATGTAGCGAAACTATTTTTCCTTCAGCGATTTAAAACCTAGTTTGTCCAGGTTCTCCTTGTAGGTAGACCTTGACGGAATAAAATAAATTCCACAGATGAGTAGAAACGTGTTCTTTTTTTTTGAACATAGCTTGGATCTTTGCAGGAACCACAATGCAAACATTTTTTTTGAAATAGTCTTCGACAGTAGGTGGAAGAAAAGATGAAACAGACTTTTCACTGTACCTCAGTGTGTCCACTCCTTTCAGTTGCATCAGCAGCTGCCTTACAGCCCCGCAGACATCTTACTATGAATGCCTCTCGTGTGTGTGTATGTGTATGTGTGTATGTGTGTCTTTGTGTGAAATTGAACAGCTCTGCTTTCATTATTGGAGTTGACCTTGACAGGTATTGAGGAGTTTTTTCATTCTGTATTGAGCTGTATTACATGCTTTATTTTTTACTTTTAAACTCAGACAGACGACGATTGAAGTGGAAAGGAAACTTGAGATAGAAAATATTTTCAGATAACTAGTTTCAATGGAAATAAGCTTTCTCCTGACATTGAAGAGGTTAACATCAATAGATTAAGGCGCAGCGCAATTTACATATGAATAGCCCATATACAAAGCAACGTACAAATAAGATGCAATCCAAGTTACAGTAGATCAAGAAGAAGACTTTGAGAATAAGTGCCTCAATATTCAGTTCCACGTTCCACCTGACACGAGGCTCGTTGGTTACATTTAAAAGGGAACAAAGGCCATTTTTAAAGCACTGATATTATTCTGGATACTGGCTATATAACATGATGGGGAAAAAACACTGCGACTTGCTCATGTACGCGCATATTGCGAGAGTGTGCGCCGGGAAACCACAAGGTTGCAGCGCCATCATGGTAAACAGCAACTGCCTGTCAATAGCAATATGAATGTATAGAATTTCAACAACATTTTGCAAAATAAATAAACTTGCTGTCACTTTCTGAATCTATTAAATGTTAACAATAAACACTTACACTCACCGGCCACTTTATTAGTTACACCTTGCTAGTACAGGGTGGTCTTCTGCTGCTGTAGCCCATCTGCTTGAAGGTTGGACGTGTTGTGCGTTCAGAGATGGTATTCTGCATACCTTGGTTGTAACGAGTGGTTATTTGAATTACTGTTGCCTTTCTATCATCTCCAACCACTCTGCCCATTCTCCTCTGACATCAACAAAGCATTTCCGTTCACACAACTGCTGCTCGCTGGATATTTTCTCTTTTACGGACCATTCTCTGTAAACCCTAGAGATGGTTGTGCGTGAAAATCCCAGTAGATCAGCAGTTTTTGAAATACTCAGACCAGCCCGTCTGGCACCAACAACCATGCCACGTTCAAAGTCACTTAAATCCCCTTTCTTCCCCATTCTGATGCTCGGTTTGAACTTCAGCAAGTCGTCTTCACCACGTCTAGATGACGTAATGCATTGAGTTGCTGCCATGTGATTGGCTGATTAGCTATTTGTGTTAACAAGCAATTGAACAGGTGTGCCTAATAAAGTGGCCGGTGAGTGTATAAGACAAGGAAACTGTGTCATACCTTTCCGACTTCTTAGGAGTTAGAGTTTATGCAAGCGCTGTCCACTGGAACGGCAGTAGTCCATGACAGGATTTCAGCGCATGTTGTGACGGTCATCCCACGGCTAGCGATCATGCTAGCGACAGGCACGGCATACTGATAGCTCACTGCTGGGGTGCCCTTGAGCAAGGCACAGATCCCCTTAAAACTGCTCCCCGGGCACTGTAGAGTAACTGCCTATTGCTCCTAATATAATAGGATGGCTGAAAAAAAACAGTAGCTTAATTTCACTGTGCTGTGCGGTGTACAATGTGTGACAATGAGTGGATTAACATTTATATTTACATTTTGGACCATTACCAGAGGTTTTACTGTTCATGCTGGCAGCAGTGGACTTGAAAGACATGGATTTCTAACATTCATGTTCTCCTGTCACGGAGAACATTCGATTAAAGGAATAGATGCGATGTTATAACGGTTAAAAGTAATCTTGTTTCTGCTACTGACGTTAGAGAGGATTACTGGAGGGGGAATTCTAAGAGCATGGTCATCACTGCCTATCATTAGAGCACCGTAGGTATATTCCTTATTTATACAATTTCCTGTCATCTCATGGAGTGTATAATGATTTTTCTATTAACAAAATTGCCTCGCGTTCCTGTAGACTGCAGTGATAGAATATAAAAGTAAGAGGTTACGGTGACGCAATTACAGTCATCACTGTGAAAGAATTTCACACCTGCATGGTTAACATGAACAGGAGCAGGTGTCGAATGAATATAGACGTTTTAAAAGGGAGTCCACATTTAATATTGTCGGATCACATCGATGTAAAAGAGTTCAAGAAGAAGAAGATTGAATTGATTGTAAGGAAGTGATCTGCAATTAGCGGCTTGCACAGGCCTTGTTAACCTGCAAGGAGCCAGCCGCCTCCACTCGCAACGCCTCCTTACAAACACGCCTGCAGCAGTGAAATAATGTTATATAATTGGAAATTATTCATCCTTATTGCTTGGCTGTAAACATAAGCAATTGTAGTTAACCCTAAGAGACACAGGGGTACAAGGGATCTTTAGGGGGAGATAGCAGGTCAGCAGTAGATGTCACATAGAAGTGGTGTACATCACCTGAAAGCTGGGAGCCTGAAGATGAATTTGAGATGCAGCTCAGCAATTTTTGGGTTGATACCATTTGTTACACAGATTTGGTGCCAATTTAAAAAAACAAATTTACCACTCGAGAATTGATCAAAATGATCAATAATTCCTCCAAAATACCACATTAAGACAACAAGACCTTGAGGAACACCACAGAAAAAGCCATTCTGTGATTTGGTATCAAAAACGTTTGACATTTGGAGATTTCTGCTAGAACTGCATATTTTGGCGATTGGATGGTGAGCATATCTGTTCTGCAAACTGCTCAGAAACTCCCTTATTGGCAATCTGCCTAGGAAAGCCATCCATCCTCTGAATCCCCTAGATCTCTAGTTTGGGGCTATAAGGTTTCACAAGGCTGTGATTATCCTAGAGGTCACCACAGGTCATTTTATACAGCGAGGTCAAGTATCAAAAAATGATCTCACTATATAAAATGGTTACTATGGGGACTAACATCACACATGAATATTATTGGGCTCATTGGCTCCACAAGAGTCTCAGCTTTACACTGATACCCAATTTATACAATTCCAAGACTGTTAAGGGACCCCGGTATGCAGAAAACCATTTTTAGAATAGGCGAAAATAACACATTTATACACGTAGGTTATCATCATATAGTTTGATATGATACCAGTGTCTTCACTCTAGCTTTAAGAATCTGCTACAGCCTCTTAAAGACTAAGAGTAATGTCGGACAGAATTGGCGGCGATCCCACGGGTCTCAGAGGGTTAACACTATAATTAGTCATCTTTATTTTTGGCTTTAAACAATACATTAGACAAATATTAAGAACAGATCATTGTTTTACTCCTTTTATAAAGCTTCTTTGTGTCTTCCTCTTCTTTGCATTGCTCCCGCTGCTCAGTTTTCTTTGCCAAATGACATTACATTTTTTTTTTTTTTTTTTAGCTCAGAAGCTTTGGGTATTATCTACAAAAGATTATTACATTATAGGACGCTGCAATCCTATTGGAGACTCGTGCAAATAAGCCACATGTCTGTCACTGACCAACTGTATCTGCGTAGTTGTAGGGAGACGTATCGTCCATGGTCGGCTCACATCAACTGTGCCAGAGTTACAGAGATAAGGCAGGCAAATGAAGCTCCAGTTTTATTTAAACTACATTGATAATTTTTTAATTATACCCGCAGCGTTCAAACATGACCGCCTGCAGCTGTTAAAGAGTACCATCACAGCTCGGAACGGAGCGAGACCCGCAGGATTCCCACATTTATGCAGACATGTATTTGGAGGCCATACAACGCTGCTCATCAGCATTCAGTATAAGTGTTCTGTCTTAGCTGTTTTACTTACTGCACAGCACACAGTAACAGATTCAGGCTGCACTTAACCCTAAACTATCCACGCAACAAAATGCAAAGACATGCTTTCCCGGTCGTCAGATGTTTAATTGGTAAACACGGAAATCGAGGCTGTCACTTTGTGTTATTCAAATCACCAGTGTGTGCATAACGATGTCTCTTTGTAAGGGGCTTCAAATGAAACGTATAGATGTTGTGTATGCTGCAAAACTCTTGATGTGCATACTGGTTGGCAATTAAAAAATGGAAACGGCAGCTGTAAAAGGCAGCATCAACATTTTGTGCTTTATGTCTTCAGTTTTTTCAGGTCTTTACTTCTTTTGGTTTTCCATTTTAATTTAAATCTGTTTTAATTTAAACTCTAAAATGTAGAGGTCTTCTGTTTCCAGGTTTAATTTAGATACACCAGCGCAGGGGCCCGTTCGGGGCGTGGTTGTTCTGAGTGGGCCGATTGCTTGGCCCCCGGAAGAGCTGCTTTCAGCGTTGTCGAGAATCGCTCATTGCTCATTGCTCATTGCTCATTGCTTGTTGACTCCAGGGAAGAGAAAAGGAGTTTGGTTGTAACGTTAGTATATTCAGCATCCAACAGTAAAAGTGAACTGCAGTTACGAGCCTGATATGCTGAGTATTGCGAGAAGATATATTTCGTTTTATTACCTTTTTCAACTGCAATTTATGCAGTTACAGACAATTTTTCCTTGCCATAATTTTGCGTAACTTCGGATCGCTACTTAGCCTTCTTTCCGACAAGATAACATGACATGGTTGGTGCCGGTCGATTCCTCAGGTTTTCTAGTTAGATGTGATACCAGTGTTCACTCTAGCATTAAGACTGACCCCGCTACAACCTCTGAAAGACAGAATAGCGGCTGAGCCCGCTGTAGGGCCGTCGGATTGTTAAGGGTGTTAATAGTTTATATAATAAAAGATCGATACTTGACGTCCGTGTATCGATACAATATTGCGATTTTATGCTGTATCGATTTTCCCCCCCACCCTTACTGCATGTCCTTGGGTCCCGAACAATACACCCACCAAGTGTGAAGCAGATTGGATGAACTGTTCTCGAGATATGAGAAGGACATATCCACATACGGACAGACAGAGATTCCTTGCTCTAAAGTTGTTCTATAATTTAACTATTTGACATTCAATGGTAAAAAAAACTGCAGACACACATTTGTTTTAAGGGAGTGGCGGGCCATGTTAGACAGGCTGTTGGACAGGAAAACCGTCTAACTGTCCTCATCCATGCGGTTTCAGTTCAGTTTCATTATGCTTTGCTACAGGGAGTGAGTGTTAATAGTAGCTCGTAGGCTATTTGTCCAATTTTTATTTCACCTTCAAGGCGTTGATTTCCCTTTATGCTTGAGCGTATAGACACGCTGCGCGGTGGAGGCTTTCATCCAGGTGGAAGTAGTGATGCAGGTATTTCGTCATGCCATGCCTCACCGCCGTTTGTCACAGAGTAACAAGCTTGGAAGCACAGTTGCCGCCGGGTTGGAAGGGAGCTTTTATCAGTCCAAGGATTCAGCCATCCCAGTTTATGTCACTTTGTCAAATCGTGCATGGACGCATGTCTACATGTGGTTAGTTTCATGGTAGTATTACTCACCAGGCTCGAGCTCGCGGACAACTCGCTCACTGCCGCTGATCTGGCAATGACCTACAGTCTGGTGTCCAGGTGGCTGGCTGAGCATGCCTGTTGTGTTTACAGTCCTGATACATCACACCTGTCTGTGTACTGGCTCAGCAGAGAGAAACCAAACAGCTGATCAGTGGGAGAGTTTACATCCTTCAACATACAGCGCTAGACAACTCACATTTGTCTATACCAAAACAAAAACGGACATCCATCAAGACAGTTTTCTTTGCGAATTTACTATTAGGGCTGTCAATCGATTAAAATAGTTAATCGCGATTAATCACATATTTTTATCTGTTCAAAATGTACCTTTTAAGGGAGATTTATCAAGTATTTAATACTCTTATCAACACGGGAGTGGGCCATTATGCTTGCTTTATGCAAATGTATGTATATATTTATTATTGAAAATCGATTAACAGCATAAAACAATGACAAATATTGTCCAGAAACCCTCACAGGTACTGCATTTAGCATAAAAAAATATGCTCAAATCATAACAGCAAACTGCAGCCCAACAGGCAACAACAGCTGTCAGTGTGCTGACTTGACTATGACTTGCCCAAAACTGCATGTGATTATCATAAAGTGGGCATGTCTGTAAGGGGGAGACTCGTGGGCATCCATAGAACCCATTTCCATTCACATATATTAAGGTCAGAGCTCAAGGGACCCCTTTGAAGATGGCCATGCCAGTTTTTCTTCGCCAAAATTTAGCCTAAGTTTGGAGCGCTATTTAACCTCCTTCTCGACAAGCTAGTATGACATGGTTGGTACCAATGGATACCTTAGGTTTTCTAGTTTCATATGATGCAGGTATCTTATCCCTTGTTGTGATAATGCATTAAAGAAATCAGTGGCGTTAAGACAAATTTGCGTTATCTCGTTATAATCGCTTTAACTTTGACAGCCATATTTACTATATATTGAAATGTGTGCAGAAAGAGCAGGGAAACAAAGGGATGTCCGAATAGTTTTTGTTGAGATGAGACAGTTGGGCAACAAGGACTCCGAACTCTGCATAGCTGCAGACAAGTGAACTGTATTAAGGGTGAACTTGAGGTGAGCTGTCTCTACATTGAAATCTGGATGAGCTGCATTATGAAATAGTCCCTACTCCCTGCTCTCTAAAAAAAGATGTTTTCTTGCCGTTTTCACTCTTAGATTTTGAAAAGATTATTTCTGCTCGCATGTGATGTTGACTTTCCCAATTCCAACTCTTATATATGTTTGAAATAATATGGATAAATCATGGCAGATCATGACGCCCAAATCATAATTATAATCTGCCTAATTTGTCAGCCTCTTAGACGGGTACATTTCTTATTTTCACAGCAGTTATTATATAACCTTTTATCGGACATTTGGCCCTTTTTTTTTTTAAACGTTCATCCTTATCCATCCAATGTATTATTTTCCAAATACATCTGAGATGTCTTCCCCCTGTGTCCATCTGAAATCGTTTTTTAACTCTGCAGGAGTCCCCAAAATTCACCATTTAATTTTCAGGACCCATCCAAAAAACTGCCACCATAACCATTTGTCTCCCACCAGGAAATGTGTATTAGGGGGTGTGTTGGGGGACATCTGTTTGTCTCTGCGCTATTATAATGGCCTCTTGTCATCTTGCGTGTATGGACAATACATCTCAAAGTGAGGCAGGTGTTCCTCGCAGCAGCCATCACTGCCTCTTAAGGTGATGTGTCATCAGCGAAGCGCTGCCATCGAGAAAAAAAAAAAATCCCTCTCCACTCACCTACCACCTCTCACACGCTCCGTTCTATTTGGCAAGCGCCCTGAAAAACAATCATCTCGGCCATGCACCACTGCTTCCCATTATCGGTCTCATTTACCCACATTTGTCTTTTGCGTTTCCCTTTCCTCCGCTCCGTCTTTCTTCCATCTCGTCTCCCTTTAATTGTCTTTGTCTTCTTTTGTCCCTGCCATTGTTTTGCTCTAGCAGTGCTCTGCGTTCTGACTCTTCTTCCTTGTTCTTCCCACCTTGCTCTTTCTTCCTGTATGTCATTATTGCTCGTTCCTTTTCCTTGTGTGTCTCTTTACCCCCCGTCCTCTCCTCCACGTGGCAGGAAACGCACAGAGCCTCTCTCTCAACGCTCAGCCCAATCTTCATTATCCAACTCCTTCATTTTATCCGCTAATAACCCATTCAACTCCACTCGCTTAATCTCTGTGTTTACCCCCTCCCAACACACTCACACACACTCACACTCTTGCACACCCTCCCATAATCTATAATTGAATCCTCTCACACCCAGGAGAGCTGCTCTTTTTAACACCGCAGCTCTTCATAACATGAATACACACACACACACACACACATAGAGTAGCACTGCCTCCCCCCCCTTGCTCTAACCTCGTGCACCGTGCCTACATTGTTGTAACAGTAATTCCGCTCTTTCTCTCGGCTCCCATTTAATTAGCTGGACTGGTATCACACTGTGTGACTTCTGTGACTTGACAAAGAGAGTGGAGGCTGGGAGGGCGGTTGGCAGAGGCGGTTATGGTGGCACCAGTTGAACATGTATATGCTACCTTTGGCCCAGCTTGAGTGGGAATATTGTCTGAGGATAACACAGCGGCTTGTGCAGTTAAGCCTCGGTTATACTCCCAAACAAACGTGCACATTAAAATACATTTTTTATCGCCACATACATACATGAAGTTTGACCTCTGCATTTAACCCATCCTCATTTAGGAGCAGTGGGCTCCTGTAAAGCACCCGGGGAGCAACTTAGGGTTCAGTTTCTCGATCAAGAACACTTAAACATGCAGAAAGGAGGAGCCGGGATCGAACCGCTAACCTTGTGATTAAAGGAAGACCCGCTCTAACCCTTGAGCCACAGCCACTCGCAAGCGTGGTGGCTGTGCGAACAAGTTCACAGGGTCACAACAAATTGGCGGTATGCGGACGTCGGCACAGAACCTACGAGTACACCCGCTGATGACGGAAATTACGTCACGCAGACCCTCGCTGCATTCACACCAAATCAGGCAGTGCAGCGATTAGCGCGGGGTTGTGCGGCGGTATGGGAGTGTCGCTTAAATGGCCCATTTGTGTGACGCCATGGTGCTAGTATGCCGGGTCCTACAAGTGATTGTCTGTCTGCACCATTGTGTTTCGGTCAGTCATGTTGTTCTCTTTCCCGTGGCCATCTTTCGGTCTGATTGCCAGTTACGCGATTGGCCATCGTAAGGTGATGTCAGGTTGTGTTTCTCCAAAAAAGTGAATCTGTTTCAATTTATCGCCTCTGCGCTATTTTTGGCATCCCCTGAGGTCCCCACCGCCACAGCCTAAAAAAAAAATAATGTTTTCACTGCAATGTCTGATTTTGTGTGAATGCAGCCTAACTGTTGTTATCCTAATCTGTCATCAAGTTTATTTTCACTCTTTAACAAAAAAAAAGAAAGACTCAACATGGAGCTATTTGGGAAAAGTGTTGGTGGTTGTGCCTTTGGCAACGTAAGCTCTGTTGCCAGGTTACACCAAGCTAATGCAGTCTAATAAAACAGCCCTGCAATAAATCTCACTTTCATTCCTTTATGATTTATTGCAGGACTGTTGTATTAGACTGCATTATACAGTAAATGTAGCTCTATGTATAAGAACTCAATACACTTAAAAACAAAAGAAAACAGTGTCTCTCCATACTGGACTTACAGGACCAGCAACTTGGCTGAAAAACAATGGGTCATTTGGCCTGTAATTGTTACTAGTCAGTGGCCAGCGCATGTAATATCAAAATCACCCCATCTCCCGAGAGAAATAAATCTCACCTGAATGGGGCTTTAGTGCTGTTGACCCAAACAGAGCAACAAAGCCCTAAAACAACAAAAGTTTCCCACCTTCTTAAAGGAGAGAATGATAATCAGGTCAGCGCAGACCTACTTACTGTGGCTGACCTCAACACATAGGGAAAGCACTGCTTGAGGACAGTTTATTTTTGTATTTCTGCATGCACTGACGGTATGAAGCAGCGTCGGTGTGTCTATGTGCAGTTAATTGATCCAGCGTCTGTCTGTGAGGCTCTGCTGGGTATTTGGGCGAGGTGAGACCACCTTGGTCCAGCGATCATTGATTCACCCCCGTGAGCAAATCCCAGGCATTGTTGGATGTGATCAAGCTTCTTGGCAAACCTCCCCTACCCCCGTTGTTCTCTCCTTGAGTTTGATGATTCGAACGAGCACCGTTAAGTGCGTCTGTGTCTGCGCTCGCAACTTTTTCATTATCTCAGTGTGTTTTGAAATGTTAATGTGCACACTTGCCTGCTTTATCGGCCTGTGGCGGGGAAGGAAAGCTTGTTTACAAGATGTTCGCGTTGGTCTAGTCTGAACTGCTCTCCTGTCATCCGCCGCTCTCTCCACAGCTGGCTGTTCCACATCTGCTATGATCATTAAACTGTGATCATTAAAATGTGTTTTTAAAGACGCACAAAATCTGAATGTTTTTTTAGCACTTTTATCCATTTTCATATTCCATTAGATTCAAAATAAATGTCTTAAGTAGCTCTTAAATGTGGTGAATCACAGTGTAAACAGAGCTGTCAATGAGACTATGATGTCTCAGCAAACAGAGTGCAGCTGTAGTATAGACGACAGCCAGCACTCCGGATTAAATTTTTGTATCTGTAATTGAAGGAGAACATCATGTCATTATCACAGGGAATGTGCATCCTAGGGCGATGTAGTTTCTAATGTCCCTGATACACAAACTGTGGGTCTGCATGTCTTATTTGATGTTGAAGCATAATGGATGTATTCTTAACATACCGCTTTCTCTCTCGTAGGTGAAGTCAGTGAAGACGGGCTCTGTATTCTGGACCATTGGCTGCTGTCTCTCCTATTTCTACATGGTGAGAAGAGTTACACAAACACATACATACATGACCACGCTGGGTACACACATAGACTGTACATAAGAAGTGGACGTAGTCACCTTGATGTCACCTATTGGTTTGTGGACTGCTGTTTTGAAGCCTCGAGTTCGATATTTTGGCCGTTGCCATCTTGCTTTTTAGCCATCGCCATGTCGTTTTTTTTGCAACCAGAAGTGACACGAGGGTGGAGCTAGTTATAATCAAATACTGAATAACTGAGGTAATAAATCAAGTGAGAAGTAGGCTCATTTTCTCATAGACTTCTTTACAATCAGACTTCTTTTTGCAACCAGAGGAGTCGCCCCCTGCTGGCTATACCTCAGTAAACATTGTAAATCTGAGTTTATGGTCTCAATCGCTAGTTTCAAGTCTTCTTCAATACAGCATGATGTTCATTTAGTAAATTATGGTCCCATTTAGAGTCCAATAGACCATAAAGCAGGGTATGATTTAAGGCGTGGCTACCTTGTGATTGACAGGTCGCTACCACGGAGTTGTCCGGTCTGGGAGTCGTGTTTTTGTTTTACAACTTTAACCCTTTCACTGTGTGTTTTCAGTTCATGAAAGTTAATTATAACCTTTGTGGTCGGCTTAAATGTCTAATTCGGTGTTCGGTTGTACTTAGCTCCACCCTCTTGTGTCACTTCTGGTTGCAAAAAAACAATATGGCGACGGCCAAAATGCCGAACTCAAGGCTTCAAAACTTCTTATATTCAGTCTTTGGGTATAATCCAAGTCTCATTTATCTCATTATTTACTGTCTCATGCTTGTACAGACACACTACTCGCATTGTCTTGGGAACTGTAAATCAAAGCTGCTTTGACTTTTTATTCCCACCTTTTATATTTTTATTCATAATTGAACCTATTTTGAAATTCTTTTTACTTGTGTTCTCTGCTTTTTACCCATTTCTATATTTTATTTGACGTAAATATATGATGTGTTTATCTGTTTTCTTTAGTTTTTTTTTTTTTTTGCTTGTTTGTTTCTTTTTCGCTGCTGTGCAACCAGCTACCCTGTGAAGACAGTGTGATTGACTGACTGACTGACTCACTGTGTTTCAGCTCGGTATAATTATATATATAATATCCCATTATTTGAGTAAGAGAAGACTCCAAAGTATATTCAAAGCAAACATCTCAGTCATTCATCATAAGCAACAAGGGATTTCATTTCATTCTTGCAAAGTGTGAAATGAATGAAAATATATATGTATTCTGTTTCTGTTTGGCATGCACAAAGAACATTCACTGCTTTATGCTCGTCTTCACTCGAGTTGAACACGCTGGAACTAACTGATTCTGCAGCACTACGATGACAAGAGTGGACTTCAAAACCGTTGTATTCTCACACACACTGCTGCAGGAGATGCTTTGTCGTTTTAGTCCGACTTCTTCGCTACTACGAAATGTTTTGCAACTGTCTTTTGTAAAGTAGCTCTGGCTCTGGTCTGCCTTTTTTTTTTAAACACTTTGCCTTTTGGAGTTGAAAAGCATGTTTCTCAGCAAATCCTACTTAATATGCATTTGGAGCTAGTTCCAAATTCAGATCTGGTTCCTGCTAGTTAACCGCGCTCCTGACATGGTAGTGTTGTTGGGGTGATTGTCCTCTGTTGGTCCAGCATGGACACGACAAAGCATGGAAAAAGAGGAGGAGCAGTTCAGCCAGTGTTGTCTGCATTATTTATGAATTCAGGCACAAGCCCATCAGGGGATTGATGAGAGAGATGAGATAAAAAGACGATCCGGGCTCGCTGCCTCGGCGACAGATTGTTTGTGTGTGTGTGTGTGTGTGAGCGCCTATGAAAATCTCCAGCTTCTTGCTCATTCTGGGCTAAATCTCTTTGGCCGGCAGTGAGACAGATATCAAATGAAACAGATTACCGAAATCCAGCTTCATCGATCACACTGGGCCACACGGTCCGATGGGGGCGTAGAGAGGATTGGGTAGATAGAGGAGTGATGGAAAGATGAATAGAACGGGAGACAAAACAGAGAGTGGAGAAACAAAAGCATAGAGGGAGGTGTGGGAAGATAAGGGAAGAGACAGGATAGAGTGGACAGAGAGATGGAGAGAAAACACTGAATGATAAGACGGGAGAGAGAATATGTTGTGATGTGTAACTTCCGCGTCAGAAGCAATGGGAACATTGAGTCTGCATGCTTCGTTCTCCTTATTACCACTTTCTCTCTTTGACACCCTCTCTCCCCCTCTCCTCAGTGATGTGATGTTCCTCAGTACTGTATCCGCAGCCCACCCACTGTTGCAGATAAGTCCTCTAGCAGTGAGCAGCAAACTAGGCTCATGTGTCTCCATCAACACCACCAACCTCCCGACTGCCCCCACTGTTTCCTTTTGGTCCTGCATCCACTCGTTGACCGACCCCTGTTATTTATTTATTTTTTATCACCTTACGCCGTCACTTTAATCAGGATATAGCCAAGGCTACCTTTTCAAGTGGGGCTTAATCGAATGTGACACTCGTAAAGCAGATATGGAGACAGAGAGGGACAGATTCCCCGCCTGGATATTGGCATAATCAGAGGTGGAGAGGACGGAGAAGGACGAGATTAAGAAAAGGATCAGAGCAGCAGGATCCTACTGATGGACAGGAGCCACGGGAAACCATTCTGGTAGCTGCGCCACATCCTCCTTTCATCCCTCCAGGGGTGAGGGGAGAGTGGGTGAGGGCCGAGCGAGAGGGAAAACAGAGGACAGAGCAAAAGCAGATGCACTGCACTGCTCATTCCCAAAGCTTACTTTCCTCTCTAAAGCCTCCACAGTCCCCTCTAGCAGAACAACCTGTAAAATCAGGGCAGCTTCATTGCTTAATCAACTATTGATTAAATGCCCTGAACGCAGAGCGCCTCAGGTGATGGTTAAAAAGATGTCACTCTGTTTAACTTTTTAGCCATGCTAGCAGCGTAGCTCTAGGGGAAAGTCGATGATCGGTCCACCACTTTGATCCAGACCGAAACATCTCTAGCAACTATTGGATGGATTGCACTGAAATTTTGTACAGACGTTCATGGTCCCCAGAGTATGAAGCCCACTAGGGAAGTCACAATACCAGAAATTTAGGAGTCAATATCAATACCAGTGAAATTCCACGGTTCTCGATACTAATTCCATACCACGGTAAAAACCAAAAGTAAAATAATAAATAAAGCGACGTACATGAAACCTGCCTTGGCGGAGGTCTGCGCTCTCCGAGTGCACTTCTAGTTAACATTGTCATTGTGAGCATGCTGATGTTAGCATTTAGCTCAAACGGATCCATAGTTCAGCCTCACAGAACTGCTATTATGGTTGTAGCCTCTTAGTCCTGTTTAATTCAAAATGATATAATTCCAACACAAAACTAGAGTATCATTGTGATAAAAATACAATGTAAGAAGGAGTCTGGCCTGTGCCCAAGGCGTAGCCCTGGAGCGATCACCATCTGACTCATTAGCAGGCATACACACATCCAGACGTCTTATTTAACAGCGGAATCTAATGGAGATTCAGGGAGCAGTCTGTGCTGCAACTGCAACCTTTCTGTTGACCCTAGATCATTAAGTGTCTTTGTCTTTAATGGCACTCATCTTAAAGTCTTCTTAATGAACCAGAGAGTCACTGCTGGTGTTAGTGAATAAGCACCGATAAACAGAACCACATTCATATTCATTGTCATAAATGGACTGTCTAATAAGAGCACATAGGCAGGCTGCAAACGCTACTGCACACATACAATTGTACGCACACACACACACACACACACACACACACCAGAGTAAAACCCTTCCCCCTGTTGCATGCTGTGTTCGCTATATCCTCTTCTGAGTGCCCCCGCGGTCATCAGATAAGCCCGGTATGAAACGCAGAAAGCGATAACGGCTAAAAGACTTTGCTCCAAACATTTTCTGATTCCTGCCCTCACCTGTTAGCCTGTGGCTCGGGCAAAGGGCTGGCTGTTAGATCCATAATTTCAAATGGAGCTTGTTCGTGTGCAAACACACACAGCTTTGTTTTTTAGTCTTGAGCATTCATCTTTGCATGGTCCTCTAATGTGAACAGATGGCCAGTATTTCCCATTCTTTTCTTTTTTTTTTTTTTTTTTTTTTTTTACCTCTGGTTGATTGTGCGCTCTGCTGGCATGAACAGAACCCTCCAGAGATAAATCTGCAATTGCATTGTAGAGTTTGCTGAAAAAGAGACGCTGATGCCACCTTAATCAGTGGTGTAGCGGGGGGTATACTCATCTCTTTTCCTGACAGTTTACAGTATACCCTACTATCAGCCAAAAAGCCATTGGTTTATATAGGAGAGTATACCCACTTCCTCCCCAGTTACCTACCCATCTACCTAGCAGTACACCCAAGTTAACACATTTACCGATCTCTGACTTGTTAATACTTGTGAATACGCTAAACTAAGATGGTGAACAAGGTAAACATTATAAACACTAAACATCGACATGTTAGCATCGTCATTTATGGCTGCAACTAACGATTATTTTCATTATCAATTAACCAGTCAGTTATTTTCTAGATTAATTGATTAACCATTTGAGAAACTAGGATGGCCATTTTTCACTATTTTCTGTCATTTTATAAACTGAAGTCCAAGGTAATGTCTTTAAATGTCTTGTTTTGTCAGTCCAAAACCCAAAGAGATTCAGCTTTATATGATTTAAAACAGAGAAAAGCAGGAAATCTCCAAATTATCATCATCAATTATCAAAATAGTTAATAGACTAATCGTTGCAGCTCTATTGTCATTGTGAGTATGTTAGCATTTAGCACCACTGTGCCTAAGTACAGCCTCCTCGAGAGCCGCTAGCATGGCTGTTGACGGTCTTGTTAAGAAATGGATATATTCAAGTTGCATAACAAGCACACATGGATGCCTTATGCCAGCTGAAGCTCATTTTGACTCAGTGTTCCTGCTTTAATACCAATTAGTGCAGTGCCCATTCGGAGCGTGTGCCCTTCTGGAACGGGCCAATTGTTTGGCTCCCAGAAGTTCTTCTTGCAAGGTTGTTGAGAACTATGGTATGGCTGCTGGTACCCGCGTGAAATTGATTGGATGAACAAGATATGTGAAGGGCATTCATATATACATACACAGACAGACAGAGAATACTTCTTTTATTGTTTTAAGATGCTGCTACAGCGCCACCTATTGGCCAAATGGCACCAAATTGGTCATGGTCACTCAGACATCATATCTACACATGTCCACCAAATGTGGCTACAATAGCACAAAGCGTTCAGGAGATATGATATTTTTTGTAATATAAGCCCCACCCACAGCATTTGCGCTAACTTTAAGGGCCAGCCATAGCAAAACTGTATGGTACATCAACAATCCAAAAAATGTGAATTTTTCCGGCTTGGTCCAGAGATGTTTTTACCAAATTTGGTCAAGATTGAACAAAATTTGTAGGAGGAGTACAAAAAAAATCAGATTTGGAAAAAATTCTAAATGGCGGAACATCAGTAAAGACACACAGTATAGCGCCACCATCTGCCCAAATTGCACCACATTCGACACTTCACTCCCTTGGGTCCTGAACAATACACCCGCCAAGTGCGAAGTAGATCAGATGAGTGGTTCTCGAGATATGCATATGAATAACACACAGAAGGACAGACAGACAGAGACAGAGATTCCTTGCTTTATAGTTAGATTTGGTGAACTCTTTTTCTTAAACCCACATGTCCAACTCTACAAATGATGTAACTGTAGCACAACGGTAATTAACTATTCATTTAGTGTGTAAATTACACCAGTTTATTAGAGCTGCTGGTAATTCTCAGTTGCCATGAACACACGCAAATAGTGACCATGGGAACTTTTCCAATCACTATCTTCCATCCCTCTGACATGGCATTAAACCTGCTACCCCTTTGCCCAGTTAAATACCCACAGGGGAAAACGAGCCTTACAAATAATGTTGACTCTGACTCTCTGAGTCAATAATGCACCTCAGTGACGCCAGAGAGTTCAACTCAGAGTGATCAATATTTTAAAGAGGCTTTTTTATGAAGTTTACCCTGGAAAACGCCGGTGCGGTTGGCATGGTTTTTGGGAATTAACACATGCCATGATTTCACAAACACGCCTATTGATTTACAGACTTTCACAATAAAAAGACGGGGTGAGTTGTCCACCTTGTCTTCGTGCCCGCAGTAGATTGCAGCCAGTTTTGGCCAAACGCAGAGAAAAAGGGGGGATTTAAATTTCATTTTCTCAATGCACTCTTTCTGTTTTCCTCTTTCTGCTATCATGCATACTCACTAGAAAATTGAAAAATGCTGCAGTCACACAGCCAGTAGCACACTGCACACAACTGTGTTTCAAGTGTTATAATTTTCGTTAGTTCCCAGCCAGTCAGCAACAGAGACTCGGATCAGTTCCTCCTGTGTCAACACTTAAAATGAGTCTTAAATTGAAGTCATTTCTGTTATTCATTCAAGATACGGTTCACATGCTACTAATTGGCTGTCACCATCTGAGAGAACAGATGCAAACTACTGCCAAAAGATAATTGCACCTAACCATTCAGCATAGAACTTATTTAGGAGTTTTTCTTTCACCCTCTGCTTTAATGTAGCATATTAATGTTTTTATCAATTAGACGTGATGTGCTCGTTTTTTTTCCTGTAATTGCAGAAGCGTAATGAATGCTCTTTTCATCGTGCTGAGCGGGTGCAATGGGGCTATTTCTGACAAGCTACTGCGAATAAAGGCTCTTCAAACAATTTGCGTACCAGCAATCCCTTTTCCTGTTTAATTCCCTCTTTCAGTTTCACTTTCTAACACTCTCCTTTCTCTTTTTCTCTGTCTCGCTTTCTTTCTCTCAACACTCTTTCTCTTTTGCTCTCCTCTCGGTCTGTCTAGTGCTCTCACTGTTTCCATTTGCCCCTTCGCTGTAGTCAAGTATAAGCAATTGAAAAGTTGTCGGCGATGTTTTTGCAGAGTTGTTTTATAGCCCTCCCCACACCCAGCGCCGTGATATTTAGCGGACCTCAAAAATGGCTGAGGTATAATTTGAGTGGAGCTTTTAAAGTTATTAGTGCATCTAACACATAAAGTATGATTGCCTAGTTTTTATAGATTCTATATACGTCAGGTTTTTATAGCTGTGTGCTTATGTCTAATAGCGAAGAGGCAGTAAGATGGTTTTTACATTCGTCTAGAATGATTTAATTCAAAGTGTGTGAGGTGATTTTGATGCAGGGGGGGCTTATATGTATAGATGGATTGATTGACTGAGTTAATGTAGTCACATATTGAGTTTTTGCTTTTATTTATATACCGTATATTGGTGCTGTAATGATTAGTCGAAAGCTACAGTAACTTTCATTGCACATGAATGCACCATTTCTTTCTACTTCCTTTTTATTGCTTTTCCATTACAGAAAGGTCACATACACATTAAAGGGAAAAAAAAACACCTTGTCTCCACAGCAACCTATTTATTCCTCTGACGTATTCAGTGGTTCATTCTCTTATCTAGTCGTTTTGATGTAAACATCATCCATTTCTCCTCTTGAGCTCTTATCCTATGAGTTAACGGTTCCATATCATATATTTCATTCACAGTTTTCAGCTATCTTGTGTTGGTGGTTCTGCCTTTTACCATCTCTTACAAGCTGCCAACAAGACTTTCAGCAGATATGTCTTCTCTTAACACAGTATCTCCTGACATATTACCAAAGCACAGTATTATACATGACCTACATATATCATAGCCCAGAACGTTGATAATAACCATTTGAACAATTCCCCCAAACTGTACAATTTCAAAGCCAAAATACATTTTGGAGTGGTCTATATTTTTTGCCCCACATCTTTTCCAACATGGTTGTGCTTTAGACAAGTATTTACTCTTAATTTTGGGTATAATAAAGAATCTAATTACTTTATTCCAACAGTGTTCTCTCCAAGTACATGAGACTGTTTTGTTCTCCAAATATGCAACTATTCATCTTCTGTAATATTAATACAGACGATTAATTAGTTCTTTTTTTCCTCATTTCAGCTTTTTATGTAAAGTAGGGTTTCTGCTTCTCTCCATTAGGTGCTGATATAATGTAGATATTATTCTATATTTCTTTGAATAGTTAACTCCAATTATGGTTCTAATTATTTATCTAAATTTACATTGTGCTTTATATCTCGGTCATAAAAGTCGCTTAATTGCAATTATCTGAAGGGTTCGTGCTTGTTTCAGCTCCTGGAAAATCGTAAATCATATTTTATTACTGAGCATAATGCTGTCATACGACTTGGAATCCGTTGTTTGAACCTTTGGTCGAGAGTGCCTGGGATAAAATGTCTAAAGGCTATCCAGGAAGTCAGAGTTCTTTCTCTAATCTATGTTTCCGTACTACATTAAACCACAGTTCTAGGGTAAATCGAGTGAAATTTTCTGTTCCAGTAAATCCTTTGCTTCATCTCTGTCTCCAATGAGGCTTACGTTCCCTTCCTTGTAGATATCACTCTAGATTTTACCATTTTTCTTCTTATTCTTCTCTTTATGTTTCCCAATCTGTGATGTTTGAAATGTTTATACGGAAGACTCTTGGGCCTCCATATAAACCTTGAAATAACTTTATCCCCGGCTCTGAATTGTTTCTCAGTGATCCCGACTGGTAGTGATGGAAATAAGTAGAGGAGTCGTGGAGGTATATTAATTTTTATAGTATCTATTCGTGAACTGAGGTCAAGAAGGACAACCTACCTCTCAATATCATTCCTAATGTCCTGATCCATATAGTGATGTAGTTGGCTTTATCAAGTTGATTAATTCCTCTTGTTATAGTTACCCCAGAGATGTCATTTTTTTAGAACTCCATTTCAAGTTATGTTTTTAGTCCCCTTTGAAAATGACCATGCCGGTTTTTCATCGCCAAAATGTTGCCTAAATTTGGAGCGTTATTTAACCTCCTTAGCGACAAGCTAGTATGACATGGTTGGTACCAATGGATTAGTTACTTAGTGACCTTCACTCCAGCTTTAAAACTGAGCCCGCTATAACTTGTAAAAGATCAATTACATTAATGCGTTAAAGAAATTAGTGGCGTTAAAACAAATTTGCATTAAGGAGTTGTTATCATGTTTACTTTGACAGCCCTAATATATAGATATATAATATAGACCATTGAATAGTTGTAAATGAGAATGACATAAGCTGACAGGAAGTAAACATGGACTCAATCTGTTGCCTAGCAATGCAATTTCATTGAAATGGACTGTGGGAAGGCATGTGTCAAGGTCCTCTAAATAGCCCGGAGCCCAGTGATATGTTCTTCATTCCCAACCTTTATTCCTGTTAAGGTCTCTATTCTGCCTAATTGCTTGTGCCGGAGGCTCTATAAAAATTGCGATTAAGGTCGGGGAAAGACAACATCCCTGCCTGGTAGACTGTTCTAATTTATTATACCATCACGTCAGACTATGGCAGACTTTTTAATCTGCACCTTGAATTGCATTTCCATATAGACCCCAGAAGCAAGACAGAATAACTAGATACAACAAAAAACCTTTCTGCATGGTGGGCTGATTTGGGTTTGTTTCCCCAACAACTTCAACATAGTGTCTCTGCTCTGTAACCGTGTATCTCCAGCTCCGTTTTCACTTTCATGACATGCATTTTTCCGATAATCCATCTGGTGGTTTACTGCAACAATATGGGAAACCCTTTGCGTCTCAATGGGACTTCAGGTTTCCATTAATCTCCTGTCACTGAGGCAAACCTGACATCTTTCTTGCACAGCTGATTTGTAACATTTTAACAGGAAAGTCTCGACTCAGCAGGGTTAGCTCATTTGAACCAGAAAAACAAAAAAGAAGAATAATTGATCACTCGGGGCCAGTTCTTTCTGAATGGAGAAGACTGTTTTAGAGAGACGATGCTGTCCTAGCAGGTTGACTGACATATCTGTCTGTGTGTGTGTGTTCTAGGTGTCAGCATGGGGAGGTTACGTGTTTATCATCAACCTGATTCCCCTGCATGTGTTTGTGCTGATGCTGATGCAACGCTACAGCAGAAGAGTCTACATCGGTAAGCTGCACACACACACAGAAACCACACTGACTTTAAGTACATGACTTGATTTAAACTCCCCCACATACAGTCACTGAAATGGAAACTGACAGTGTTTTCAGACCTTCTTCCATTAGAACAGAAATGTATGCAATGAGCAGACAAAACCTTTCCTATGCGCGTCTCCTAACACCGTTGCCCAAGCATTTGACCCTGAAACAAGCTCAGATGCACCGGTCACGCCTGTGCTCACCTCTCACAACTGTAAGCATCCCATCATCGGCGGCGCAGACATCCACACACCACTTAACGGTAAATGCAGCCACCTGCTACCTGATCTCTTTTTCATTTTATTTTTTTTTTGCAAATACCAGAGTCAAAGCGCTGTAGAAGAGGATTGGCTTGTTATTCCGCTGAACATCCCAGTTTCACAGAGCACGTGGCAGCTCCAGCACATTATATGTTTGGCCCCGGAGAACGCAAGCTCAATCCTTCAAACCCTCCACGCATCAGACCGCGACAGGCACTTCTGTTGTGGTCAAGGAAAAAAATGATACCATGCCAAGTGTCTTTTACACATGATTATATGTTGCAGTCGCTGTAACCGCAGAGCATAGTCTTTGAGAGCTTTGGAAATGAATTGCGGCCTCTTCAAAGTGGGAGGGCTTTGACCTACCTCTGCTCCATCTCCAAACGCTTGTTCAACAATGGAGTTCTACTTGACGATGCAGGGCTGTTGAATGAAGTTGAAAATATATATCCGTCTTCATTGTTCCTCAAGGATGTCTGCAGCCGGAGCGTCATCCAGCAAACCTCATGCACCATTTGGTCAGAAAAGACATTTTGGGCCCTATTTAAACAATCTATAGCACATGGTCTAAAGTGCATTGAGGGCGTGTCCAACTACACTTCTGCTAGTTAAGCAGCACATAATCTGTAAAGTAAGGTGCTAAGGGGTTGTATTTAGTCTCTTAATTAATCATACTGTACTTGTGTTTTGGACATAACAGGAATTAAACCAATCAGAGTATCATCTCCCATTCCCTTTACAAGCCAGGTGCACCTGCACATCATTGGCGCATTGCTATTTAAAAAACGGATTCGGCAATCGGAGAAGCGTTTTCTGCTAAGGAATCGGATCTGCTCGTGCACGAAGTGAAAGTGCGCGAGCAGATGTAAGTGGTCCTTGGACAGTGGAACCTCTGCCTCCGCAGTCTCCCAATCCTCCGTCCCATGAACAACTCTATTTGACTGCATCTGAGCAAATGCACCGATAACGTATTTAACCAGCAAAGCACTTGGCTCAATATGATAAACATGTATTAATAAATAATGAAAGCTGTATTGCTTTCCGTTGCAACCCACGGGGGGCACAGACCGGCTGAGTATTATATTATATCCATTTTATTTTAAATTGTCACCTGCTCAACATGAATAAAAGCATTGTTGTAGCGCCGACACTGTTTAACTGAGAAGGAGCGCTATTGTGCGTCCCTGTGTGTGTGTGTAACAAGCAGTATGTGTACGCGTAATGTGAACCTGCCTGTGTAGACAAATCTCAGTATCTGAATAATGAGCCCTTTTTAAATTAAATAAAATACTGAACCAGACTTTAGACCAGGTTTTTGTAGGTCAATGGCGCAATCGCTCTCTGCTGCCTCAGGATAGCAATTCACCAACAATACGCATGACCACACCTCATTTTAAGACCAACACACCCAAGTACATTTGCTACTTGCACAACGTAGGTGCTGGGCGTGAAAGTGACAACTGCGTCGGAACTAGCAATGACAGTTGCGCTGCGCTGTGCGCCGGTTGTAAGATAGGGCCCTAGGTCTTCAGGCGTGCCCTATACTCCACCACCTTCCCTCTACTTTACATCTTGCAGCTCTTCTTTTCAGAGCCAGGTGTCTCTCAGTCACTACCAAGGAACATACAAAAAGGAGACGTAGAGAAAAAAGAAAGAAGAAAATTTGAGTTTAATAAAATGCCTTGCAGTCTATGTTCCCTCACAATTCATCTCTCTCCGTCTTGAGTCAATAGCAGATGTGTGAGAAAGAGATAGCTGAGGGCGGTCACAACTACTTCAAAAACGAGGCACACTCTTCAGGAAGAGTATGAAATCTTAATTAAGCTGGTGCGTCTGCGAATCGGTTCCCCCCAGCTACAAAGGTGGGAGTTGCACTGTTCTCAGCACCTTCGTCTCACTCCAGGCCTCCCTTCCACACCGCGCCGAGCCAGCTCCCATTTTCTCAGTAAATGACATTAGATTAGGTATTTTGTATTTACTCCCTCTGAGGTGTGACAGTGAAAATCAATAGACTTTAAATAGCTCTGTTGAGGTTGATTTCCCTTCGTAGGACCCAAAGTGGAGTAGTGGAGCAGAATAGAAGGTGTTTAGTAGTGCAATAGTTTATTTGTGTTTGATTTCTTATCTGATCAAGCCTCTCTCTCTCTCTCTGTTTCTCCTTCTCATTTGTCTCTCCTCTCTTTACAGCTTACAGCACTTTCTACATCGTGGGTCTCGTACTGTCGATGCAGATCCCTTTTGTCGGCTTCCAGCCAATCAGGACCAGCGAACACATGGCTGCTGCCGGTAAGCCCCACCCTCTCTACCTCCAGGGTAGCTGATGCTGCGTTCTTCTTGGAAGAACACGTTCCCTTCCTGAAAAGTTTTAACATGAAATTCGTTCGGAGTGCAGTGGTGAAGTCAGCATTCCTTGGAAAATGTTGCTGCCTTATTTTCCAAGTTATGACTCAATCATACCTTTCTCACCAGATGTCAGAGCTTCTCATGTATAGCACAGCCCTCAACTTTACTATTTTGGTTCACTCTCATCTGCTTCATTTCCTCCTGTATACTACCTGCAACTAACAAAGCAAGCCACTAGTTTGTGAACCCAATTATGCATTTAGCAGCTAAATTTAAAAAAAATTGAATAGCCAAATAAGACTGTCACAATAACTACTTTTGTAGGACGACATTTAAACCCCGAATTAATTGAGATATTAATCATTTTAAGACCATTTTATGCCATTGATATAATGATAACATATTAGTCTAATAATGCAATTACACCCTTTCAAAGAGCAATGAAGGTTTAATTCTTAAGAATATTCAGACATTGGATTTAGAATGTGAAAAAAAATATTGAAATATCCTAACTAAATAAAACATAAACCACACAACCAAAACATCAAAACATCATGTTGGCTAAAATGTTGGCGACATTCTTATGTTAACAAACACACATGTAAACACAACGGACAATATCAGGGTCAGCAAAGTCATGTCCATATATTGTATAAGTCATGTCCATTTATCGTACGATAAGTCAATAACGTATAAATGATCGAGGTATGTCCATATATTGTACAATTAGTCGATAACGTAAACATGATCGAGGTCATGTCCATATATCGTAGGATAAGTCGATAATGTAATTATCGTGACAGGCCTATAGCCAACAATTTCCCCCAGGATTTGAAGGGTGAATGTTGGACTTGTGTTCATCAGGTTGCTAGAAACATGACGACCAAATAATGGTGCTCCGTGCTGGTTCAATGTCTAAATAGACACGTTACGTTTCCCATATCAACTTAATTGGGGGATAATATGTTGGCGTTGTTTGCAACTTGTTAAGCTGCCCACAACTGGCCAAAAACAATCAATTAATACAAGTTTAATACCACATTTGTCTTTGCAAAAACACCTACTTGTTTCATCTTACCTTGAATTACAGTGAAAGTATAAGTACTGTATTTTAACACTATATGGAACATTCCTATTTAAAGTTACATAAAGAGCAGACTTTTTATACAACATCGATGCAATGCAGAGATTTTATTTCAGAGAATTCACATCTACTTCTTCCAACCTGCCCTGACCCTGCCAACAAATTCATGCTGCAACACAAAGGAAAGGTTCAGGCTGTCTGGTTGTAGTTCATGTATAAAAGGTGTGACTTTACATAAGCCACCTGCTTGTTATCCAGAGCACCTTACAGTAACCGTGGATGCACACACTTTGAGATTTTTTGGCTGCAGCAGGAATTGAATCCCCCCCCTGCGCTGACAGCGTTAGTCATGCTCTGTAGAAGAACACAGGACCTTCTCAGAATATATTTACAAAATAGATATAAGTAAGCGACTTCAAGAGCCACCCATATGGGTTTAGCACTGTAAGTACTTCTCATTTTTGGCTTGTGGGTAGTTTATTAAAGCTTGTTCAGTTCCGCCACTCAAGAGTGGGCCCATCTGCTGCCTGAAAGCACGGATGGGTGCGTATGTACGCGCAGGATTCTTGCGTTCATTTACATCCAGATTGGGAGAGGACTGTCGTTGGCAGCTTCAGGAAGCCGAGCAGCACCTTTTTTAAAAAAAAAATCTCTTAACACTGCAGCAGGCTTACGTTGAAGTGTCCCTGTTTTCCTGTGTCGACAACACAAACAACATTATGAGAGGCTTTGAAAAAAACGCACCACCAAAAAAATCATCTCTGCCTCTCTCCATTTTTTTGGCTCCACACTCTCTTTGAGTGTGTTTTTTATGTCGCTGGGGTAGCAGCTGTTCAGAACATCTGGTGGTAGCATTCAGGGAGCACAGCGGGAGGCAGGAAGAGAGTGACAGAGCCTTGGACCTGTCGGTACCGCTGAGACGTCAGCCCCTGAGGCGGGCAGGCAGGGTGGCATAGACTGACAAGCGTGTTAGCACCGTGGCGGCTCTCCAGGAGACAGGCAGGGGCTTAACCTTGGAAATGGGTGAGACCTGCTGTGGGCGGCGGTGGCGCTAGCGGAGGGGTAAGGCGATTTCACACAAGATTTGTCAAAGGATGGGAGGTGACGAAAGAGAGGGAAACCAGGCCTCTTTTAGAATTTTTTATATCGAATTCAACTGAGAGACGCACTGGAGAAAACGGAGCTGAGAAAGTGACAGAGCAAAGGAACGGAGGATGGAAGTATGACCGAAGGGGCTGCAAAAAGAAGGACAAGGCGAGGGGAAAGGAGAAGGGCTTATCCAGACAAATCTATCTCATGCATTTGAAATATGTTGTCCCACAGTATTTGTCTTTGACATCTGCATGAACAGCCAAAGGGGCTATCGCGGACTGCTTTGTCGAGAATACTGCCAGATTGACAACAGCGCTTCTTAACCACGTAAACCCTCTTTCTACCCTGCAGGAAGCGAACATGAATCGGGGCCTCCTCAAATATTCAGTGTGAGTTTCCCTTTGTGTGTTTGCTCATTCTTTTGTTTTATGTCCGTGGCTTCTTTTTACAGGTGTGTTTGCACTTCTCCAAGCCTACGCCTTCCTGCAGTACCTGAAGGACAGGCTGACGAGACAGGAGTTCCAGACGCTCTTCCTCCTCGGAGTCTCTCTCGCTGCCGGCGTGGTCTTCCTCACCGTGATCTATCTCACATACACAGGTCTGTATGGCTGCTCACTAGGGAAGTCACAATTCCAGAAATTTAGCAGTCAATACCAATACCAGTGAAATCCCACTATTCTCGATACCCAACTCCATACCACGTTAAAAAACAAAACAATGAATCCCATGTACTTCAACAAACACTCCATTATTACCGTTTGCATACTGGTTTTTGTGAATCTATTATTAATCCCTGATTATCCGCCTCAAGTTTCTCGCCAAAAACTAAATTTTACAACCTTACATATGAACACGTCATAACGTTATAACTTACCTTCTCCCAATACTCACTTTTAGAGCTTGAACGCATCATAATGTAACTCAATGCAACCTCTGTTAGCTGTTGCTAAATAACGGAGCTAACAGCTAACGTTAACTAGCTCTTCTCCTGCTGATTTCAACACTGATTTGTTGTTCATAATGTAGCATTGAGACACCATTAGTCTCGAGCTCTGATCCTCGGTACCTGTGGTACTGCAGAAAAACGAGTCCCTTCACGTATTCAAAATTTTGGCATCGACTCGGTACCGAAGAATCGGTTCTCGTGACACCCCTCCTGCTCACATGGTTTCACAGTCCATACACTGTAATTGTAAATGATCTCATTCATTTATTCTTTTTTGACCTTTCAAATAGAGCTGAAACAATTGATAAGTTGGTCAATAGAATTTGACTCCATGCATAATGATTAAGTCAATTATCAAGCAAAAATGCACAAGATGTTTTGGTTTCATCTTTACAGTTTTGAGTATTTGCTTCTTTTCTCCATGTGGTAACATTATAAATTTGATAGTCAAACAAAATTAAAAAATTGAAGACATCACCGTGGGCTCTGGGAAATTTGTGAGCAATTATCATCAATTGCAAACCAATTGGCTCGGCAAATGGGGAGACTTGTCATTAATCATTATGCGTATTACTGAACATAAACAATCCAGCTAATCAGCTACAGCTAACAGCTAATCCAACAAGGATCAAGAGGAAAAAAGAAAAGAGAAAAAAGGAACAACGCAATCCTGTATCATGCTGTACTATTTTTTACATCATATTTTGACAGTGAATATTTCCATCTAGCCAAAACCTACCGTCTTATATGGATTTGAGTCTCCCAATTGCAGCCAGAATATTCTCGTGAATGTGAACACATTAAATTAAAACTTCCTTTGTGTTGTTGTGCAGTTGCACATGGAAATCAGACACAGCAAAAATGGCAAATGTATGAGGTGCTGTTATGTAGTAAAGTTGTTGAAGATGAGTGGTTCAGTGTTACTGTGGCAGATCATCATCCAATAAGGAGGTTACTGGCAACAAAAAACGACATCTAGTATGTCTTGGGTTTATTTCCTGGTGCAGTCTTGAGTAGTCTGTGTCGAGATCGTTCATTTCATTTATACGATGGTAATGTTTTCAGACCCATCTGTTTGTCTGTTCAATATGTAAGAAATCACACTGAATTTGGCTGAGGTTTGGTGGACAAATAGCCTTTTGTGCGAGGATCAGTCGACTCCATCTTTCTGATGGTGCTCCAGATCTGGGATTTCAGCCATTTTCGATTTTCTTTATTTAGCCAAAGTTCCAGTATGTTCACAACACTATCCCCCGATGGTCTGACCTCCAGGCCTCTACAGTGGGCTGCTAATCAGCATTTTGTTTGTCAGGAAATTAAACCCGGAAGGCAAATGATAAACAAATATAAACTGATATGGATTTCTGCAGCTTTGTCAGTAGGAGGACTGTTGAGCATTGGTGGAGGACCGCGCTTTACCGAGGGCCTTTTTGTGGACTTATACATTTGTTGTTTTGGACTGGCCCGGTTGAACCCTGATGCGCACAGCCGGCTGGTTGAACTTTGTCCCTGTTAATGTTTTTCTCCATTATTTTCAGCTCTGCTGGCTTTTGTGGCCGCAAAGATCCAGACCTTTTCAAAATATGGCCTCCTTGCTATTTATTGATTTTGTTTGCCTCCTGCTGAAGTGTTCAGATTCAAGATGCCATAGCTGATTTTAACACCAGCTTTGCTTCCCTTATCTAGTAGTGGTTCATTACCTCAGACTGGTCCCAAGAAAGCTAGTTTACTTTGTAAGAAGAGAGCTCACTTATCCCCTACGGCTTTGTATGCGCTCCTTTTTCTACAGTGTGTAATGAGCCTTAATAAAGCATGGGACTGTTTTTTACCCGACATCATACCACTATATACAACCACATTTTCTCACCTTGTTTTTGGCATCATTGGGAAAAAAATCCATAATAACCTTTCAGCATATTGTAATTCAAGTGCTCTGAGAGAAAACTAGACTCCTGCACCTCCTCTTGGCTCTGTTTACAGGCTTTAGAAAATCTAGCCCGTAACTTTAGACTTTGGCCAATCACAGGCCATTTCAGAGAGAGAGCGTTCCTATTGGCTGTTCATTCAACAGAGGCAGCTTTCAATCACTCGCAAACTCCGATCAAACTAGGCAGTGCTGATCAAATATGACTTGATATACTGTTACTATAATGCCTTTTTCTCACCTCAAATGTTTTCAGAATTTGAGTTTGTTCGGAGTTCACAAGTGATTGACAGCTGCTCAGAGACGGCAAGGCTCCATCTCGGCCCTGATTGGTTGTTTTCCTCCGGTCTGTGAACTCTTGCCGATGCCATTAGGGGCACCGGATTTTCAAGTTTCAGATAACCTGTCTTATGCACTTCTGTCAGGATATAGTTATAAAAATAACTTTTTGAATCATATTTGCTCCAATCTTGCCTACCTCATCTTTTAGGCAGCAGATTATTTACTCGCCTTAATCAACAATCTGATATTCTGTCACTCCAGATTATGTGAACACGGCAGCCAGGCCTTTTTGCCCAGTGCAAAGACATGGTGGCACATTACATCCACAGTAATACTGGCCTTTAGATTGGTCGCCTGCCTGCTTTTAGAACTGATTTGGCTGCTCATGTGGATGCAGAAGTCTCGTGAGGATCCTGACTTCAACTGGACGTCTGGTGAACGTTGTGATGTGTCAGCCATCTGAATAGAGCAGTGGGAGTCGGGGACTGTTTGGTGATATGCCAGTTTCCCAGCGAAACTGCGCATGTCCTTCTCTGCTCTGTCAGACCTTTTCATCTCACATGAATCTCTGCAAACAGAGTAGCCGGGTGGGTTTTCCTCTTGAACACTCAGCCAAGTATTGATCGGTTAAATCAGTGTCCATCCTTTAAATCGCCTCTCAATAATATCTCTTTTTACTGCCTTTTCATATCTTTTTCTTGCACGCTTCGATTCAGTGCTCTGTGACATCTTATTTAAAAAGTGCTCTTATTTTTTTTAATGATGGCGGCGGCGATTATTTCATAATTATTCTTAAACGTATTAGCCACAGTTTCTTTTAAAGAGCATCAAAGGACAGGATGCAGCTACATGTTGGTGCAAACATGTCACAGAAGTTGAAATGTGGGGCTAAGGCGCTTGTTTGTGTGGTCTGCACACACATGAGTGTGTGAGCGGTTTGTGAGAGCCCCCCAGGCAACAGTTCACAGCTGAAATGTATTCCACATCAAAGCCGAACCAAAATAAGACATTTTGTATGCGCACATAAAATGCCCTGTGCGGTCTAATTTGCAGCTTAAATGGTTTCAGTTACATTTATAAACAAGTCAATTCCCGTAATTAAGTACCATCAATAGAATACATTTTCAGTATTGACACGTTCTCGTTGGTTTTTCTTGGTTTTGAACCGCAGAAAATTCTGCTTTATATAGTTTAGTTGCTGGGCTACATATGAATGTTATTAAAGGCCCTTAAGAGCCTGTTTTTTCTCAATTAACTTCTGACTATAAAGTATTAAGATTTTCTGTTTAAAGCTGAAGTTGGCGCAAATATGAAAAAAAAGTTATTTTTTTAAAACGGTCACTATATCCTGACAGTAGTGCATGAGACAGATAATCAGAAAAGTATCCGGTGTCCTCCGGTGCTCCTAATGGCATTCGCAAGATTTCACAGCGCCGAAGGAAAACAACCAATCAGAGCCGAGGATTTTCTACAGCAGCTGTCAAATCGCTGCTCGCGAAACTCCCCAACTCTGATCAAACGGTCAAACTAGGCAGCGCTGATCAAATATGAATCAATCATCTGTTACTGTAATGCCTATTTCTTGCCTCAAATGTTTTCAGAATCATCTTGTAGTGTACTGTTTAGCTGTAAAATAAGAAAGTTTGCTCCGGCTGGTGGGCGGTGCTTGGTTTGGGCTTGACTGTTTTCAACATGGCGGCCGGGTCAGACTTTCTTTTCTCTCTATTCTCATATTTGATCAGCGCTGCCTAGTTTGACAGTTTGATTGGAGTTCGGGAGTTTCACGAGCAGTGACTGACAGCTGCATTAGCGACTGCTCGGCTGTGATTAGTTGTTTTTGTTCGGGCGCTGTAGAAACTTGCAAATGCCATTAGGAGCAAGAGGGGGAGGTATAGGAACATGATTTCAACTGATCTCAGCATGACTGCCGGGTCACAAACTTTCTCATCTTACAGCTAAACAGTACACTACAAGATGATTCTGAAAACATTTGAGGCGAGAAATAGGCATTACAGTAACAGATTATTGATTCATATTTGATCAGCGCTGCCTAGTCTGACCGTTTGATCGGAGTTCGCGAGTGATTGACAGCTGCTCAGAGACAGCAAGGCTCCAGCTCGGCTCTGATTGGTGGTTTTCCTCCTGTCTGTGAACTCTTGCCAATGCCATTAGGAGCACCGGAGGACACAGGGGATCATGATTTTTTTCAGATAACCTGCCTCATAGACTGTTGTCAGGATAAAAATAACTTTTTATCATGCTCAAAGTTACCAACTTTAGATGAAATATTTAAAAAATAATGGCTTAGCCAATGTTTTATGAGGAAGGAAACACATTCAACACATTTGTTAGACCTCCCACAGGGCGTTTTGGTGAGAAACTGAATATAAAAAAATAACTTTAGTTTGTTTACTAGAAAACTCCACAGGACACCTTTAACACTCAACATCTCTGATAATCGGTTCCATCAGGACGGTGTGGTGTTATTTTGACAATGCTGGCACCACAGGCAAACCACCAAATTAGGATTTGTTTACATCCACGTTTGCTCGCTAGTAGTCTTCTTCACTACCGTTGTTGGGTGGATTGCTGCATGTTTTTGGGCACATTACCGACACCAACTGTTGATCAGCAGAATATCGTGAAACACCCCTGTCTATGTGCGTATTCTTGCATGTGCACACAAACAAACAAGACCAAAACATTACTGCATTGTGTTCCTAATAGTCAGAAACTCCACAGGGTGCTTTTTAAACTTTTGAATAGATAAAGACAGAGAATTTTTTTTCTGAGCTTAGCCTTGATTATTGCTTATTTAGTCATGAATATTTATTGTGATAGAGAAATACGTCAGATCAGAAACCCAAGTTTTCAGTGGCTTTGAATAAGTGGATGCACTTTACCACATGATATAATGTATTTCAGTTGTGTGTCACACATAAAACTGAACTATAGACATCCATTGTTTTATCCTCAGGCAACCTTTGCTTCTTGTACACATTTTTCTCGGCCTGTGGGTCAGATAGTGTTTTCCATTTTATTTATTCAGAAAGAGTTTGCTTTATAAATATTATATTCGGTTGTAGTAAAGTATTTCCCTGTGACTAACAACATTTATCTCACTCTACGTAAACATAACTCAACAAACTTCCTGCTGCACGCCTACCAGCGGTCCTCGTAGTCTGCGACTCGCAAACGGAAAGCATGAAAATACAAATGTTCTATATTTTCTGTATTGATTGTCTTTTTTTTTCTTTCCCCCAGGATACATCGCTCCGTGGAGCGGTCGTTTCTACTCTCTCTGGGACACCGGGTAAGCTCTGTTGACCTTCACACTCTCACCGTCGATGGAACACTTGTTCAATCGAGTGTGTGTTTTCTAAGACGGCTATAAACCCCCCCTCTGCACCATCCCAGAGGGGAAAACAGTACAGCACAGGCTGCGTGTTGAACTATTGTCTTACCTCCAAACAGCACCAGGCACCCTGTGTTCTCCAAATGCACTGCAACGTGTTTGATATTTCAGCACACCCAATCAATTCTCTCCCCCCCTCCTGTCTGCTGACTGAAGCAGTATGGGATAGTTTTTTCTTTTCCTCTTTCCTCTGGAGGCTGATACTAATTCCTTAATGTGCTGTGTGTTTTCTCCTACCCAGCTGTAATCACAAAACACTTTGTGAAATATTTAAAATTGTATAGAAACTGCTGTGTTGAAGCCCGTTAATGAATAAAGAGGGAACACAGATCAGAAAAACGAAGCAAAAAGAAGAACATGAATCATGTTGAGTGCTAAATTTGTTCATATTTTAACATAAGCATGCCGGGGAGGTAAATTATCTTTTTTTCCCCTCATAATTCTGGAGTTAATCAGGAGGATCTATTGTATAATTTGTCTCAACACTCCCAATGCGCTCAACCCAACATGAATAACATCCTGTCTGTCTCTTCCTCCCCCTCCCTCCCTTTATCCCTTAGCTACGCCAAGATCCACATCCCTATCATAGCGTCGGTGTCGGAGCACCAGCCGACGACGTGGGTCTCCTTCTTCTTCGACCTCCACATCCTGGTCTGCACGTTCCCAGCAGGCCTCTGGTTTTGTATCAAGAACATCAATGATGAACGAGTGTTTGGTAGGAACATTTTTTTTAAAACCACAGCTTTTGAAAATATGCTTTTAAAGATTTAAATTCCACTGTGGCATAAAGTTACCACGTGCAAGAAGCAGCTGTTTTTCTTTGCTCTGAATTTCCATCTCAGTTCTCTCCTTTAACGTATGAACACAGGACACTCCTACATAATATATTTTGGCCACCAAATTAAATTATTTCAACTTTGTTTCACAGAAATCACGTTTTTAACCATGGAAGCAGTGAGGCAATTTAGAGCTGTAATTGGATTTTTCTTACCAAAAAGAAAGTTAACTTATGTTTGTATGTACTGTACATAGGCTTGCACCTTTTGACTTTTTATCAAAGAATCATATACACACAGTTGATCATATTTTTGTGCTGATGATTGTCGCCTGTCCAAACAGCACTTCCTTGAGTCCCCAGCAATACACCCGACAAGTGTGAAGTAGATCGGATGAGCGTTTTTTTAGATATGTGAAGGGCACACAGACATACAGACAGAGACTCGCTTGCTAAAACTTGAAACAGAGTACAGTATAGTATCTCCTTTGTCTCCAATATTGTGATGCGCTCTCAGCTTTCCACCTGCCTGAAAGAAGAACATTGAGGAGGACTTGAAAAACAATTCAACTAAAACTTTTATGTATACAGAGTAAGACGGCCGAGATCAAGGGCAGAGAACCTTTGAGCGCTAGAAACAGTCCTTCAGCAGCCCGTTTCTCCCTCAGACTTAATCAGCCAATTACAGCTATTGATTAGCCATGCACCTGTTGAGCCGGGTCGGCACTTTTCAAGGACGGAAAGCAGCCAGCGCTCTCTCTCCATTTAGCGTTTGAGCTCTGCGGAGCCAACACAGACTGATTATGCCGCGTTACAACTCAATTTCTCTTTTTCATGTCTTTATCTCCTTCTCACACACACCTCCCCATTTCCTCTGTCCTTTGCATTCACACCGTCTTTCTCCTCGTCTGACCTTTCGTCTGCTTCGTTCTCCCTCTCTCCCCCCACCCCTCCCACCCACCACCTTCTTTTTCTATTTTCGTTCCAGTGGCCCTGTATGCCATCAGCGCAGTCTATTTCGCCGGTGTGATGGTGCGCCTGATGCTCACACTGACTCCTGTGGTATGCATGCTGTCCGCGGTGGCTTTCTCCAGCGTCTTCGAGCATTACATGGGAGATGACACGAAGAGGGAGAAACCCCCCGCTGAGGACAGCAGCGACGAGGATGACAAGAGGAACTCTGGGAATCTTTATGACAAGGTCAAGACAGAACTGAATGATTGTCGCAAAGACAAAACAGTCACTGAGTTATTCTGCTAAGCTCCTTTGCACACCTTTGCTGTTTGGATTTATCATTTGCTTGTTTGTCAGCTTCCCTCGCTCCCCACCAGTTTAGCTTGCCAGTTTGGGTAAACTGTGATTCAGCTGCAGCTGCCATAATTTTAGCTGTCTCACTTTGTTGAATGTTAATCAGACTGCTTGTCTTCGTCTATTCCAGTCCACCTCGTAATCACATCATTTCACATGCTTCCCACAAATACCCATCCTCTAGAAGTGATGCTGAAATATAACATTTTAGCTTTGAAATTGGCGAACGCTTCACAAATGACACATTTAAGCCAGTTTTTGAAGATCGAGACAGCAAAGTTGGACATCTGCTTATGGTGACGAGGCTTATTACACATCATTGCTGCCCTGCAATGACGGGAAAGAAAATGCAGCGATGGACATTTTGACCATGTCAAATTGCCAAACAATTTGATGCAAATTGTGATAAACATTTCTACTGATAGTTGTTGGTAAAAAAAACAAAAACATGTAGTAATGTGCCAATAATAGAGGAATAGAAATCTGGAAGCTGATATAAACAATGCAGGTTACAAAACAGAAAGGTTTTGAGGTCAGAATAAAGATTACAGGGACTAACATTGAATGTATTATATTATTATTATATAACAACATTTTATACAATGTTTACAATGAACTCTACGGGGTACATTTAAAGCTGCAGTCGGTAACTTTGAGCTGAGCTGAACTGTCACTATATCCTGACAGTAGTGCATGAGACAGGTAATCTGAAAAGAAATCCTGTTCCTCTGTGTCCTCCTAGTGCTCCTAATGGCATTAGCAAGTTTCTGCCACGCCCCAAACAAAAACAGCTGTCTCGCGAACTCCGATCAAACTGTCCAACTAGGCAGCGATGATCGAATATGAAGGTAGAGAGAAAAGAAAGTCTGACCCGGCCGCCATGTTGAAAACAGTCGAGCCAAAACCAGGCACCTTGGCAAACTTTCTCATTTTACAGCTGAACAGAACACTACAAGATGTTTCTGAAAACATTCGAGGCGAGAAATCGGCATTACAGTAACAGAATCTCGATTCATATTTGATCAGCGCTGCCTAGTTTGACAGTTTGATCGGAGTTTCACCAGCAGTAATTGACAGCTGCTGTAGAGACTCCTCGGCTCTGACTGATTGTTTTCCTTCAGACGCGGTGAAATCTTGTCAATGCCGTTAGGAGCACTAGGAGGACACAGAGGAACAGTGTTTTTTTTCACAGATTATCTGTGTCATGCACTACTGTCAGGATATAGGGACAGTTTTATGAAAATAACTTTTTATCATGTTTGCTCAAAGTAACTGACTGCAGCTTAAAGGCAGGCATTCAAACTTCTTACATTTCTTTTCATCAGGCAATTAATCAAATGTCATTAACCTATCATGTTCATGGAGAAGTTGTGTTAAAAAGGCTTTGTCTGCTAATCAATTTTGTCCCTTATATTAGCTATAGATAGTTGGTTAACCTTTATTCAGGGAGTTTCATTAAGCTCAAGATCTCCTTTACAAGACAGACCTGAGAACATATATATCTGTCAACACAACAAGATTTGTCACACACATACGCTAATTAACAGTGACACATATTATATATTATCATAATAAAGATATCAACGAATATAACTTTACAGTGCCTCAGTTATATTGGTGTCTGTGACAGGTTTTTTTGCGGCTCATTCCAATAGTTAAGTGCATAGTACCTGGTGCATAGTGTTCTCTACATCTATCCTCGCTCACTTTTAGCCCCAGTTTTAAGTGTCAGAGCAAGTCATTGGAGCTGCTGGTAAAGAAAAATGTTCACATTATGCAGATTTCCTTCCTCTCCAGAGTTTTTATAGCCTTAACAATTCTCTTTTGCGAGTGTGAAATGATATTAACTCATCACAAGGTCCGTCTCACAATGCTTAGTGATGCATCACACAGTCCAGAAAACTTGAGGATGATGTAAGATACTCTGCTCAATTAGTTCATTCAATAATTTATTCCACTCAATAATTCATCTCTCCTTGGAACGCCGCCGTCCCGTCCCCGTCATAATAGCGTTTGTCTCCCCCTGCAGGCCGGCAAGGTGCGCAAGCATGTGTCAGAGCAGGAGAAGGCAGAGGAGGGCTTGGGTCCCAACATCAAGTCCATCGTCACCATGCTCATGCTGATGCTGCTGATGATGTTCGCCGTGCACTGCACCTGGGTCACCAGCAACGCGTACTCCAGCCCCAGCGTGGTGCTCGCCTCGTACAACCACGACGGGTACGGATTATACATGCACGCACACACTTCAGCTGTAATGAGTTAATGGATGTCTCAAGTGATGGTTCATAATGCAGAAGAATGGATTGCTCAACCTTGCATGCAAATGAGCACGTGTGTGTGTGTGTGAGCGTGCACGAGCACACAGAGCAGCAGGATAGAGGAAGTGCATGTTTATTTTATGAGAGGTTTGTGGAAATATTGATATGTGCACCTATAAACTTCAATATGATTTAATATGAACTTAGTGTTTTCTAGGTCACAGAAAACATCTGTGGACCGTCTCTGAATTTACAAAAAGCTTGATATATTATTCTCTCTGAGATTCTTTACAGGCAAAATTATTCTCTTTAAACATTACGGAGGAAATATTGAAGGCCAAGACTAAATGGTAGACGCGAGTCCTCATACATTTATTAATGGTACCACGGCAGCTCTCAGACAATGGTTTTAGCTGGGCTACTGGGAGTAGCATGGCTGTCACTCCACTCTTTCCTCTCGCACATATACACCCACACGCTCACACGCATATTATATGATTTCCATACCTACGAGTTAAAGCGGCAGCAGGATGAATATTTTTGGCATCATCGGGCAAAAATTCCATAATAACCTTTCAGCATATTGTAATTCAAGTGTTCTGAGAGAAACTTCTGCACCTCATCATGGCTCTGTTTTCAGGCTTTAAAAAATCCCTTGACGGGAGACTTTGGCCAATCACAGGTCATTTCAGAGAGAGAGAGCGTTGCTATTGGCTGTTCATTCAACAGAGGCAGCTGTCAATCACTCGCGAACTCCGATCAAATGGTCAAACTAGGCAGCGCTGATCAACTATGAATCAATATTCTGTTACTGTAATGCCTATTTCTCGCCTCAAATGTTTTCAGAATCATCTTGTAGTGTACTGTTTAGCTGTAAAATGTGAAAGTTTGCCCCGGCTGGTGGGCGGTGCTTGGTATTTCCTCAACTGATCTCAACATGGCTGCCGGGTCACAGACTTTGTCATTTTACAGCTAAACAGTACACTACAAGATGAGGCGAGAAATGGGTATTACAGTAACAGAATATTGATTCATATTTGATCAGCGCTGCCTAGTTTGACCGTTTGGTCAGAGTTTGCGAGTGATTGACAGATTCTCAGAGACGGCAAGGCTCCAGCTCGGCTCTGATTGGTTGTTTTCCTCCGGTCTATGAAATCTTGCAGATGCCATTAAGACAGAGACATTTTTTCCAGATTACCTGTCTCATGCACTACTGTCAGGATATAGTGACCGTTTCATAAAAATAACTTGTTTTAATCACATTTGCTCCACTTCTACCCACTGCTGCTTTAATTGGTTGCTTGGCTTTTCGTCTGCTTATGCTCCTCGTGGTAAATTTAGGACACGAGCGTTCAAAGTACAAGATGTTTTTTAACCCCTCGGTTTGTTACGTACGGACGGTTTATTTTCAGCTGTTGTTGCCCTTCTGATTCAAAGTCTTAAACTGAAATATTAATAGCCTCAGCAGTCACATGCCTGTCAACACTGTTACCTGTCAACCTTATTTCCCCCTTTTAGGACGCGTAACATCCTGGATGACTTCAGGGAGGCCTACTACTGGCTGCGGCAGAACACGGACGAGCACGCACGCGTCATGTCGTGGTGGGACTACGGCTACCAGATAGCCGGCATGGCCAACAGGACCACGCTAGTGGATAATAACACGTGGAACAACAGTCACATAGCACTGGTGAGCCTCCTGTCTGCTTCTCTCTTTGCGCTCTTCCTGTTTTGATTCACACACATACAGAGAGACAAAAGATTTCCTCCAACAGCCACTGGATGATTAGCAAGCTCTTCCGTGGATTTTTTTTATGTAATTGCCACATAGTATAAAACTGTTCCTTCCAACAAGCCACATAATCTTGTTTGCTTAAACTTTTCCCATTGAATTTACACTGTAGGGGGATTTCAGTTAATTGCTGTCAGATTCTGTGGGTTTGATTTATGTTTTTTTCTCTCTCTCTGCTGCCAGACATAGAGGAATGTTTTTTATCTTTAGTCTGTTAAAGGCCCCTGGCTTTCTTCTCTCGTGCTTTCTACCTGCGTCTTGTTGTCTCTTCAGCATCTGTCCACAGGAAATGTAATTACAGAGGAAACAAGATGGATGTCTGTTTAATAATTCCTGTGTTTTTTCCCCCCCTGCCATCGCCGTATTGAAGCGCCGTGTCTTGTTAAACAGAGGAAACTCCAATTAAAGTGCGACTTGTCATTCCTCGCCGCTGTTTTTTAGGTGGGGAAAGCCATGTCGTCCAACGAGAGCGCAGCCTACACAATCATGAGGTCGCTGGATGTGGACTACGTGCTGATTATCTTCGGAGGTGTAATTGGCTACTCAGGAGATGATATAAACAAGTTCCTGTGGATGGTGAGGATAGCGGAGGGAGAGCACCCCAAGGACATCAGGGTGAGTTTGAGACCTGCCCGTCACTGCAGCCGTTCTCCACCAAATCTTGTAGCAAGCACTTACACAGCAGTGAAATCAATGTTTCCTCTTCACTCCTACTAACTGGACGCAATGCGAACATCAGGTTGTTTCACTTTTTCCCCCGATGAAGATGTTCTGAACCTGTTCTGTGCATCAGCAAACAAGCTAAGCATCATGTCGCTTATTTAATAAAACGCTTGCCCTGGCTCTCTTTATGGGAAGTTTTGCACACTTGTTCCACCTACAAACTGTTTTCATTGGTCTAAATTGACGCTGATGTCCGTGACAATTTTATTTCCCTTACAAGGAAAACATAGCTGTAGTAGCTGAGGAAATGATTAAAACTTAAGAAAATTAGTTATATTACATAACTTAGACAATTAATAATTTGTAGAGGGAGAAATTACAACGGCGCCCAAAACATTTCGCTCCTATATCTGGACAATTTTTCACGCTCCATCCGCCAGAGTTCACTCACTCGTTGTATGTTAGGACGAGGTGTTAACGTGTGTTCAGACCAAACACAACACTAATTTTCGCCTTGTGTTACTCGCGCAAATACGGCTGCTCGAGTGTTTTTAAATATTTGAATCAATTGACAGCCCCTAGTAATAATAAAGTATAAGTCCCAAAATATACCATGAAATAAGGAATAATCCCACAACATTATTTGTTCAGGAGCCAGATCAGTTTGAATTGCGTTCGTCACCCACTGGTGGTCGTTCTGTGTAGTTTCTGTTTTTGACCCTGGAAACAAGAAGCGCTTCACTTCCTGTCCAGGTCTTACCTGAGGCAGCCACGTGTTACTGCTGGACACAATCTAATGCCATCCTCTCTTTCCCAGTTTAAACATGACATCATCTGTAACTAGTATTGTTTATTAACATAAAAGTGACATGGATGCATCGTTATTTGTTTGACAATGCGTTGTTTAGCCAGGCATGGTTGACTTTTTTCTTTGTTATTTAGAAGAGTACAAACCAACTTACCTTGTACTTTGCCTATAGTAAGGCTGTCCCGATTACCATTTTTTGGGCTTCGAAGCTTCGGGGAGAAACATTCAAAGGCATCGAAGCTTCTCGTCATCTCTACTGTTTAAATGCCTGGGACAGTGCCGCTGCTGCGCCAGTACTGTACACACACACAACAAACAGCGGTATCTGTCTGAGAATAACTAATAATATTTCATGTTGAATATGAATAATGTTGTGAAGCATTCGAATACTGATTTGGAGGTCAATTACCATGGCAACGGTCACAGCTACGAAGCATTTGGGTCAGCCCTAGCCCTTAGCATAGCTTATTGGTCCTTTATTTAAATGTTGTGGTGAAAGATGTCATACAGCCCTTAAGCTAAGCTCTGTGAGATGCTGTGCAGTGATGCAGCGTTTTCATTTGTATTCCCTTGTTCTTTGTCCACAGTGTTAAACTTACTCCTATTAAACCGCCAAACTCTACACATCGGTCTGCTCCTTGGAGCTTGATTAGGAGCGTTTAGCTGTCTGTATAGCCGGGTACATGTTCATGGGGACAACACTCAGCGAGGACAGAACATTATTCATTATTCATATTCAACATGAATTATTATTAGTTATTTTCAGATGGATATCACTGTTAGTTGTGTGTAGATGTGCGTGTGTGTACAGTAGTGCGGCAGCGGCACTGTAACGATGGAGACAGACAGACAGAATATTACTCACCGAAGCTTCGAAGCCTAAAAATTGGTATTCAGGACAGCCCTAAAACTTACCATGTAGTCCTATGGCTTCGCTCACTTTTCTCCATGCCCTCTACTTTTTTTCTCTGTGTGGTACTGACGTTGAGTCGTAGAGCTCCGGGTGCCCACAGATGGCGACAATAAGTTTGTCCTCCATTTCTCTTCGCTATTGGTCTGAACACACCATTATACTTTCACTCTTTATAATGATGCTCAAGGACAGACTCTGTTTAGCCCATTGTGGCGCATTCATGACATATTATCCGGGACTTAGAGGCTCATCCTGAACAGCAGCCTTAATTGCAAGAAAATATCCCATTCAGATTTTCCAGTTCATCCCCATTTCACATATTTCTTTGTCAGTTTTGAATTGTCAGCGTACAGCTGAAGCCACAAAACAATTTACATGCACTCAAGAAAACCAGGTTATTCAGGGAAAGCACAATACGCAGGAAGTCACACAACACATTCACATGCTGGTTACCGTTAGAGATGGGACTGATCTGATCCAACATCGGTATCTGGTTCCGATATGATGTAATTCACATATCGGATACCGTACTGAAGTCACAGATTCACGTACCGATCCATATAAAGATGTAATAATGGTGCAGAATGTCCCTCTGGTCGTGTTACAGCTCCAAAGCAGCTAGTTAGCTACGCTAGCGTCTATAGCACAGAGGTCGAGTGGCTGCTCGAAGCCCAGAACAGGAGATCAACATGATAAACACATTATCATTATTTGTATTTTCACAGTGACGGTTCTCCGGATTTCAACCGGGCTAACGCGGCCGGCCTGCCGTTTGTGCCGGTGAGAGTTGGGGTGCTCTCAATAAACCGTTCAACATTCAGGCTACTTCTAGCAGCTATTAATAATCTAGATGTATATGTACCTGTTCCAGCTGGTCTCTGACTCTGCATGGTAACCATAGCAACATCTCACCACTTCCCCCCTATTCAACATCCGACACAAACACAAACAGACCTCTGACCTCGCCTTTTATTACTTCATCAAAATGACTGAAAAGGGTAATGTTAGATATTTATTTCTCTACACAGTGCTTGCACTTTTATTTCAAATATTCACTTTGAAAGCCTCATGAAGGAGTTGTCTGTTTGCCGTTTTGCACTCCTCTTTAAAATTCTCTTATTACTTTTGAACTCATGTATAGAAATCTACTAGTAGTTTCGCTGTGCACTTGATTTGTTCAAGTTTTTCCAGTACATTAAAGGCGTTGCCATGGCAATTTGCACTCCTACACCTGTTTGTATGTGGGGCGTACTTAACCTACAGCGCAAATAAATTGCACCCCTGCATTGCATCTCTAGTTACCATAAAGCTGCGTATATATTTAGACTTTTTGTTAGTTTCGATTTTGTTTCGAGAATTATTAAGGATACGAGAATGTATCGCTGTGTGCGTAATGATCTTTCCTTTCATACCACCACTCTGCTGTCACATTATTACTTTACCTGATGATTAAAAACCCGGCTACCTGCATCCATGGCCAAACAAATCTGTGTTCTCCAGGAGAAATCTAGCTGAGGAAGCCATGTTTATCTAATCCCCGACTCCGATTACAGAATTGGCTTTCTTGATTACATGACGTTAAAAGGGGAACACCGCCTAAATTAAGAATTCCAATATATTATTTCCACGCCTGAGGAAAGTTGAATCAATATTTGTGAACATGAGCTACTCTCTCTCTCAAAGCCAGAAACCAGAGAAGTGAGTCTCCAACTTGTGATGTCATAGGGTATAAAGTCTGGAGCTGCTCCATAGATAATGAGTGGGAGGCTGATTTTATGGACCCACAGAATGTTTGTTTTCTTTTTTTAATACCTAAATGAGTTTTATTCTATTATAGTGTTCTCAGTTGTATATTATATATTCAGAACATTCCCCTGGGTGCTCTTAGTGTCATCTATAACATCTCTCCCCATTCATTGCTCCACACTTTATACCCGATGACATCACAAGTTTGAGTTTTAGCATCCTAGTTTTTGGATTTGGTAGAGAGTTGTTCATGTCTACTAATATTTTTTGGACTGTCTTAGACCATAGGAATAACATGACAGATTTTGAAAATGGAGCAAGTCGACTGTAACTCGGTTACTTAAAGTAATAGTTCAGCATTTTGCTTTTTTGACGAGAGTTAGATGAGAAGATTGATAAATATCTGATATAAAATCTACCTACCAGCACCTCTAAAGCTCACTGGTTACATATTATATCTTGTTTGTTTAATCTGTACAAAAAAACGAACGCACTGACTGAGGAATGCATGTTTCTGGTTTTGTGTGTATCCGAGATTCACATTTAACATTTGTTTTAAAATAAGTCATTCTTATAAGTTATTTTTAAACTAGTATAGGACAGTAGTTTCTAAACAATGTTTTATGTGAGCACAATAGCTGATATAAGGAATATGATTTGATTATTTTTATCCACCATGCTCTATCGGAGCCTCATCAATTACTGTGAAACTGTCCTCAAATGTTTCATATTTTGATCCACCCTTATAATCATCTCCAGTCAGTGAGTTCTATTAAATTGCTTCACCTTCTGGCCCTGATCCTCCCATACTTTCATCCCTGTCTTCTTCAGGAGAGCGACTACTTCACCCCTCAGGGAGAGTTCAGAGTGGACAAGGCCGGCTCACCGACTCTGCTCAACTGCCTCATGTACAAGATGTCCTATTACCGATTTGGTGAAATGCAGGTGAGGAGAGAGACTTTTCCAATCAAAGACGCTTTCACTTTCCAGCCGAGTAACCTCGCTGAAGTAAAAACTCTTCGACTGTGCAGGTCTTTGATCATTTTTTTTTTTCCCTCCAGGTGAGGTCATACCAGGGCTAGTGGGAGAAATTTAAAAAAGATTTTGTGGAGATCATGATCCACTTCGTCAGTATAAATAATGAGTTCCAGCTTTGTGCAGAGATCAGAAAGTAACAAGCAGCTGCCATCGTGGTAGAAGTAAAAAGCACTGCTGGTATATTTTATGCAGCTTTACCACAGAATAACAAGCAGCTGCCACCACCAAAGGTGTACAACTTTTTTTGCTACTGTATCTTAAAAGCAGAGCTGGCTGACAGACAGGTAGAGGAGGATTTAAGGAGATGCCTTGGGGAGCTCCTGAGGTTCGGAGAGGGAGCGGGTGGGGGGGGGAGGAAAGGATGGAGGAGGAATATGAACGATTGGCGGAATCTCTCAAATGTTCCACGGCTACTTCTGGCAGGTAGCGGAGAGAGAGATGAGAGGGATACCTCTTTGCCAGGTGCTTACATCCCCGCTGTAGATGCGGCACCGGCCAACAGCGCAGCGGAGACGGGAGAATCAATGCAGCCGCCATCTGTAGACAGACAGCCAACGCTGTGTGTGGCTCACAGCGCTGTTTTGGGGCGAAAATATGGAGAGACTGAGGCGCAGGAGGAGACGGAGGAGAGGAGGGAGTGAGCCCAGCGAGAGAAGAAAGAGTAGATTACGGAAACAGGATGTGACAAGGAGAAACGGAGGCTTAGAGGACATCAGGAAACACACAATAAGGAGATAGTTGAGGATGCAGTTTGTAGCGGTGAGTGGAGATTAAAGGATAATACTGACAATGTGAAATACAGTACGGAGTAGAAAGTAATGAATAGAACTTCATATCTCCCTAAAAACGTGCTCATTTATCTCTTTTTCTTGACATTTAAATGACGAGTTGAACAGTGCCAGTAGACGCACGGCGAGAGACTAAACTATTGTGACTAATAATAGTTTGATATTTCACACCCCGTGCGTCCTCTAAAGCAGCCTGAAGGCACACACGAGACGCCAAGGTGTTCTGTAGAGGAGAACGTGGTACACAAAGGAGAACAAAACAATAGAGGGGAGGTGGATAGAGTGGAGCTATAAGAATAGAGGTGACAAGGGCAACTCAAATGTGAGAAGGACACAGTAAGAGCAGAATAATAGGAACAAGAGGTTGGGAGTGATTCATATAAAGTATGTAATAGTCGCCAAAGGACAGATGCTGCGCTGTAAACAAAGAGATGTCAAAATTGTTGTTTTTCCTTTATAATTGTGTTTGTCCTTGTCCTTGTCTTTGTCTGTTGAATGCAAAGTTTGAATTAGAAAAAAACTTCAGTGTGCTGCGATGACATTATAACGATGCCACAAGGCTACAGCCAGCAGCTGGTTAGCTTAGCTTAGCATATGGACTGGAAACACAGGGTGAAAAGGGCTAGTCTGGTTCAGTCCAAAGGTACATTTCGCTAATTAACATCTTGTTTCTTTAATCATTAGACTATTTCAGACTTTGTCACCTTTAGACAGAGCTAGGCTAGCTGTTTCCCCCGTTTCCAGTCTTTGTGTTAAGTAAGTAAGGGATAATGTACAGCGAGCCGGTCATTGTTGCGAAATACACCAGCCACTTCGTGTCGGGGTCTCTCATTGGCCTGAAGGGGTTTATTTCACAACAATGACCCACTAGCTGTACATTATCCTGCTTATTATACGGCTACTTACTGCTACTACTACTACTACTACTACTACTACTACTACTACTACTTCTTGAAATCAATCATTTGACACAAAACCGGTCAGTCAGAGTCCGACATCAGAACTGCGCCCATAGCAACGGTCTGTTATACATAGCAACGGTCTGTTATACATAGCAACGGTCTGTTATACATAGCAATGGTCTGCTATAAAGAAGTAACAGACCGTAGAACGCTGTGATTGACCAATCAGAATCAAGTATTCAACAAAGCTGTGTAATAAGCTAAGCTAACCGCCTGCTAGCTGTACATTTATCCAATATGCAGATATGAGAGTGGAGTCAATCCTCTCATCTAACTCTATGAACTCCCCAAAGTGTCAAACTATTTCTTTAAAAGACCAATATATAATATATGTATTGTTATAAATCATAAAATGGCCATCCTATGTCATCAGAGGTTAAGGAAACGTATCACTGTATCACAAATATGCCTCGGGGAGCTTTACAATCTGTACAGCATACGACACCCTCTGTCCTTTTAGACCCTCGCTTTCATTAAGGAAAAACTCCCCAAACAAACCCCTTCCTGCATGGAACATTTAAACCAAGACACACAGCTGACTGCTAATTAATGACAACCTTATCCCGTCTCCCAGCTGGACTTCCGGACGCCTCCCGGCTTCGACCGAACGCGCAACGCCGAGATCGGCAACAAGGACATCAAGTTCAAGCACCTGGAGGAGGCGTTCACCTCAGAGCACTGGCTGGTGAGGATCTACAAGGTCAAGAAACTGGACAACAGGGAGGCGCTGGACCACAAGCTGCGCAGCGTAGTGCCCAAGCAGAAGTACACCTCCAAAAAGGTAGAAGGAGACTTCCTGTTCTATTGTTTTATATGCAGGAATCATTTTGCCTTTTAGTTTTAGAAAGATTTATGTTTGAAAAGTGACTAGAAATTAACGATTTAGAAAAAATATCTAATTATGATTATTTTTACTGATATTATATTTGCAATATGATTTGCGATATTTGAGGGAATGATAATTTTTACATCATTATTCTTATTTTCATTGAAAAACATTAAAATGATTATGGTGTGATTTTTGCAGGGATCTGTACCAAACAAAGATGTTTGCTTAAGTCTGTAGATTATGATCTGTAGGCAGCACCACAAATAATATATTAAAATCATTTTGACATATTTTGGTTTTGAGGATGGAATTACTGGGTTTTCTCTGGACAATGAAAAAAACTTTTATGTTAAGTTATAATTAATACTGTAGGCTGGGACCAGAATAACAACGTGACTGTACATATAATTAACTCACTCAATTGGAGCATTTTTTATTATAATAAACAACTCGATATATCACGACTAAACTAGAGTATGTGCTCCAATTTAAGTTTTTAATACCAGTATTATAAGTATAATATGTACTTGTTTATATATACAGTATATTGAAGCAGAGTAGCTCTTAAAGTCGACCATTTCTGTGACACTAAATTCACCATATTCACTCATCATATTCATCCCTAATATCCAGTAAATTCTAGATGAAAATGATTTTCGTTGGAGAATACATTGTCTTTTTCTTTCTGTCCCTCCAACCAGACTGCCAAGAGGAAGCGAGGACACATCAAGAACAAGCTTGTCCTGAGGAAAGGCAAGAAACTACAAAAAAAATAATGGTGACGATGAACTCTTCTAGGAAAAACAAACAAAACAACTGCGAAGAAACCTCTAACAACCAATGAAGAAGAACACAGGGGCCGTTTATCTGGCACTTGGTCTCAAGCGCTTCTCATTAGAGCGCCCCCGTGTGTCGAGGAAGCGTCATATCTGGCTAGCTCCAGAACCGTTTTATCCTGAGGACCTTTTTGTCTTGCTTATTTTTTTTTCCTGTTTTTGTTTTGTTTGTTTTTTTACTTTGTACTTGAATGTGTGGCGAGGCATAGGGCTGCTCTGCTTGGGTTCGGCGTTGATTTAATTTTTGTGGTACGTTTTTAATTACTGCTTATCAATGCGGGGATCGGGGGGGGGGTGTGAGGAGGTGAAGGGGGGAGACGAGAGAAGACTTAGGAACATTTGCACCAAAGACCCATCGACTTTGCTCCATGGCACATGTGAACTCATTACTGAGAGTGAGGAAGGAAGAAGCGCAGGAAGTGAAAGCTGAGGACTTGTTCCTGACACGTGTACAGAGGACCGTATGCGGTATGGAGGAACGTCACCGTCTAGGCACAGCCCATCTGTAATATTAACCTTTTGACCATCATCCTCTCCTTTATGTCTGCCTGGCTCCCTGACCTTCGGTTTCAAATTCTTTAGAAAAAAAAAAAAATTGGCCTAATATGTAAATATGTTATGTAAAGAATAAGTCTAAAAGGATGATAATAATATATTGGATTATTGTGGTGATTTTTAAATATGCAGTTGTCAGTTATTCTCTTCATTTCTTTATGTGATTTATTTTTTTGTATGACAACAAATAGATCAGTGAATGCAATAATTCTTGTACAGAAGGGGCTTGAGATTTTGTTGGAAGAATGAATGTGAATTTTTACAATGCCCCCCCCTTCCCACCCCCCCACACCTCTATCCCCTCCGCCACACACACACACACCGCCCTTTTTCATAAATTGCATAGATTGTACATTTCTGCTGCTAAGGTTTTAAAGACGGAAAGCAAGCAACTGTGTGTAAAAAGTAGTGATAATAAATTAGGCCTCCCTTCCTGCAGAGGGAGCTCTCTAGTTTAGTGTGCAGAGCCTAGTGCCTCATCGCTGGTCACCATCGCCTCGGTAACTCGTGACTGTCTACTCTTGTTAGCGTTTTTGTTCGGCTCATCGTGTGTCAATGCGGCGGGTTTGGGTGCTTTCGACTGAGGCTTTGGAAACTGGGGATTTTTTTCAAGATGTCTGGAAATAGACTGGTGAACTGTGAAGGGGGGGCCGTTAGTACACAGGCACTGAAACTGAGACTAGAAAAGACAACTGAGGTCAGGATAGGTAGAGACTTCCATCACTGTAGAGCTGTGTCCTAATTCCATACTGCATCCAAGGCTAAAAAGTATTGATTATATTGTTAATTCACACTGTAGAATTAACCACTATTCACATATATGTCAAGAAGCATTACTGTAGGGCTGCAACTAAGGATTATTTCCATCATTTTATCAGCTGATTAGTTGTTTTATCTATAAAATGTCAGTTTCCCAAAGCCCAAGGTGACTTCGTCAAATGTTGTTTTGTTTGACCAACCAACCAAAATCCCTAAATATTAAATTTCCACTGATATAAAACAGAAAAAGTAGCTAAAGGCCCTGGAACAAACAAATGGTTAGCATTTTTTGCTTGAAAAATGTATAATAGTTGCCAATTTAAGGGTTATTCAACCAGTTTTCTTCCGTAAGACAGGGTTTATTTCACAACAATGACCTGTTAGCGGTGCATTATCCCGCTTATTACACAGCTACTTGCTTTTAAGAAATCAATAATTTGACACAAAAATGGTCCAACAAGAGTCTGACATCAGAACTGCGTCCATAGCAACAGTCTGTTATACATAGCAACAGTCTGCTATAAAGAAATAACAGACCGTAAATAGATCAAAAAAGCAGCAGAGGCCGAGATAATCCAAATTGTTAGTCCATAGTACGAGTCGAGCTCCATAACTGCTGGATCCTACATTTCCCATGATGCATCCCAATAGCATCTTGTACTAATGGACCCTCCATATTTGGTAAACACCCACAGATTTGAAACTCCACACCCCCGTTTTTACAAGTTTCTCTAAAAAAAAAATCTTGATACCATGATAGTTTCAGTTGCTTCATGTATAAAATTTGTGGAGTGGCCCTTTAATTTTCTGTCGATAGTTAGTGCATAGTGTATTCTTTATAATATTATTATATAGTAGTACTGCAAACCATTAGTTTTGTTATTGATTAATCGGTTGATTCTTTTCTTTATTAATCGTTTGGTTCAGTAAATATCACAAAATAAGGTTAAAACGCTAAGTTAATTTTTGACATTTCTGCTTTAAAAAAAATACTTGAATAATTAAAGTAGTATTAAGATAAATGATTAATTAAAAGATATTAATGTGAGTAAACTTATCGGTTAATCTCCTGATAGTTTGATCTCTAGTATAAAGTTGGGACACAGCTCTAATGAGCCGTAACCTTTGACCTCTTCTATGGGCACTGCACTGTTCTTTGTGTGTCTGGGTTCTCCAGATGTTCTAAACACTACTGTATGTGCACGCTTCAGTAACTTTTTCATTTTTATTTTTTATCAACTAAGTAACACATCAAAAGACTAACACATCATACAGCTGTACTTGTTTTGTCACATCTCATAGAAAAGTGACTTTTTTTAACATCACCTGTTTCTTTTTCTTTACACTTTTTTAAAATACTGTCTGAATCGCTTTGGTCTTTTTTTCTTTGATCTTCTCTGAAACTTGAGCGTCACCATTTCAGACTTCAGACCTTCAACGCAACGCCACATTGTTATTCAGTCACGCGAACGCCTAAAAACTGAATCCTGTCCTTCTGATTTCTCATTTGTCAAGAGAGGAGAGAGTTCAGACCAAGCCTTAATGTGATGTACAGTTTGTTGCCCTCTTATGTTTTCATTTTGTGTCATTAGGAGCGGCAGAGCGGTTCCTTCCTCTACTAAGTTCACTCATTTTCTTAGTAGCTCAGTGCCGTCTGTCCTTAACACAACGTTTCTGTTTGATGAAATCCCTCCCTCGCCTTTCAAAGTTTACATTTTTACATTGTTGTTCTGTTCAGCCATCTTTAAATATACACTTTAATGAAAACATCTGTGTAAGTTGTTATTAATGCATTTAATGAATGTGTACATTCAGTAGATTTATATTTTTCCTGTGCAGATCTGTTTTTTTTTTTCAACACAAAGCCAACCACTTGATGGCAGCATTAGCCTTTGGATGAAGCGTCAGAGTCTGCAACAGAATGATTTAACTCTCACCAGGGTCAGGATAGTTGGTGATGAGTTTCATTATATGATCACGAGGTGGAATCCATTAGTATGTGGGTAAATCTTGGTTGGATAATGTAAAGTAAAACTTTCCTGAAACAGATAACCTTAAAGAGTTGAATGCGTTAAAGCAGGCAGTAAAAAAAATGCATCTTTACCACCTAGTCTTCCACAGGTAAAATATGAACAGTCTATAACGGTGTGGGAGGAGTTCAGGGAGACTATGAAGAAGGACTTTTGGTTGGCCTTGAGGAAGTTCTGGCAAACCGTTTTAAGACTACTCAGAAAGGGAAAGCAGGGTCTGACTCAGACTGTGTTCAGCAGAGGAGGAGAACTGCGGTCCTGGACTGGAGATATTGTCGAGTGGTGGAAAAAGCACTTTGAGGAACTCCTGAACCCGACCAGCACGTCCTCCGTGGAGGAGGAAGAGTTTGAAGTCTAGGAGGAAGTCAAAAAGCTCCTCGGCACCAGGGGGTGGATGAGATTTACCCTTAGATGCTGAAGGCTCTGGACATTGTTGGGCTGTCTTGGCTGACACGCCTCTTCAGTGTCACTATCGAGGTATCACACTTCTTAGCCGCCCCGGGAAACTTTATTCTACGGTGCTGGAAAGGAGGCTCTGACCGATTGTCGAACCTCAGATCCAAGAGGAGCGATGCAGATCCCGTCCTGGCCGTGGAACAGTGGACCAACTCCTCGCAGGGCTGTCGGAGGGGTCATGGGAGATTGCCCATCCGGTCTACATGTGTTTTGTGGACTTCGAGAAGGCTTTTGACTGTGTCCCCTGGAGAGTCTTGTGGGGGGTATTAAGGGTATATGAAGTACCGTTGCTATGAGCCACTCCTTTTATAACCAAAGTGAGAGCTGCGTCCGTATACTCGGCACAAAGTCAAACACGTTTCCGGTGGGTGTTTGACTCCGCCAGGGTTGTCCCTAGTCACCAATCCGGTTTGTGAAGTTCATGGACAGGATCTCAAAGTGCAGCCGGTGAGAGCAGAGTGTCCGGTTTGGGGACCTCAGAATTGCGTCTCTGCTCTTTGCAGATGATGTGGTTCTGTTGGCTCCATCCTGACCGTCAGCATGCACTGGGGCGGTTTGCAGTTGAGCGTGAAGCGGTCGGGATGAGAGGCAGTACCTCCACGTCCGAGGCCACGGTTCTCTGGGTTGGGAGTAAGTTACTGCCCCAAGCGAGGGAGTTAAAGCATTTGGGGTTCTTGTTCACGAGTGACGGTAAAAATGGAGCACGATGGACGTGCGGTTCGGTGCAGTGTTAGCAGTTCTGCAGGCGGTGTATCGGGCTGTTGTGGTGAAGAGGAAGCTGAGCCGCCAGGCAAAGCTCTCAATTTACCAGTCCATCTATGTTCCAAGGTGACGACCGATGGTCATGAGCTCTGGGTAGTGACTGAAAGAATGAGATCGCGAATATGAGCGGCCGAAATGAGTTTCCCTCGTAGGGTGGCTGGGCTCAGCCTTAGAGACAGGGTGAGGAGTTCAGACATCCGGAGTAGAGCTGCTGCTCCTTAACCTTGAAAAGGGGCCAGCTGAGGTGGTTCAGGTATCTGATCTGGACGCCTCCCTTTAGAGGTTTTACGGGCACGTCCAACTGGTAAGAGGCCCCGGGATAGACCCAGAACACGCTGGAGAGATTATATATCTGGTCTGGGAACACCGCGGGTTCCTTCTCAGGAAGGGCTGGAAAACGTTGCTGGGTAGAGCGACGCCTGGAATACCCCGCTAAACCTGCTGCCCCCACAACCCGGCCCTGGATGAGCTGAAGAAAATGATTGGATGGATGATAATGCACTTAAGTTGGTGAGTAAATATACTAACTTTTAGCAAGTCACATTTAGCATGTGCATATTGGATATTCACTTTCTGTTGTTTAGCATGCTGATGTTATTACGGGAAAATGCCAATATATGCTATTTAATGTTTAGCATGTTAGCGTATGTAAACATACGGTGGTTGGTTATCTACTGGTGGCGAAAAGTCACCATATACTAAGTATATAACAATCTATTTAATTGTTAGATATTTCATATCGGGGCCACAGAGCGAGTCCATGATTGCCATGGCACATTTATTAGAACAAAATGATCTGAAACAAAGTTCCTGCTTTGATTTGTAGATGTTGTGACAGATGAGATGTTTCACAGGTCCTCTACCAGAGCAGTGAATGAGGAGTAGCGGTTTACACTTTATGATTAATTAACGATGTTGCAGGACATTAGAACAGATGTACATTCATGAGAAGACATGTTTAATTAAAAAAAAGTAGAAGGTCTTTATTAATGGACAATCCCTCCTTTATCCACAGTTACTCTCTACTTCAGTGAATTTTTTGAATATATATATATATAAAAGAGTTTGTTTCATGTAAGGCGAGTGTCATTAAACAGTATTTCTAAATGGTTGCAGGTTTGTTATCTATACTGTCATGACATAAGCTACAAATAGGCATCTGGTAAATTCACCTGGTTTCAAAATACTTATACTATTATATTGAAACTGAAAGAGCAAGCAGTGAGAAAAAAAAAATGTAAGGCCATTAAAAAAAAAAAAAAATTGTCAGTGAAGAACAAGTGAAGTGGATAAACTGTTAATTGCTCGTTTAATTTCTGCTTTACTTTGTTTAGGAAAGCCATTCAGTTTGATAAATTGACCACGTAGTCCGTCAAACATGACAGAATGTGAGTAGTCGTAGTACCACAGTATTATGACCCAAATACATCTCCTGTTTCCATCCAACAGGCTGCCAGCTGCCAGCGATTGTTATTCTGCTAGATTATCCTCTCATCTTCACAGAGGCAACCTTCCAGCGAACCCCAGATGTGAGAACACGATTGTGTGTTTCTGCAAGCCTCCTCATCCATATTCATCACCACGGGCGACCTAAGGAGAAGTATTAACTTCGGGAGGCACGGGCTGCCTAATTACACAAGTACCATCTTCAGGGCACCGATAACAAAAAGAGATTAGAGGATCCAGGAGCATTTTGCCACAAACAAACCAGCGTTCTCTCTTTTCTTTTTTTCTTTTTTTGTTTTGGAAGAAAAAGTGCCTAATGGCTGGAATAGCTGAATAAGAGAGGTAGTAATGGAAAGCGTCCGTAATGCAGAGGGCGTCTCACTCAATGGATGAAATACTTTAAATGGAGCGACGTGGCAAAAATGAAAAATCACAAAAAGCATGTGTAACAGTACAAGATGGAAAAGTAGCATACTATTAAAATGTGCCCAGATACATTCATAGTGCAGACAAAACAATCAGGACCTTTACTTTCTAGTAGCTCACTTGTAATGTACTGAATAATAAGATATATACTAACACATACATTTGTTTAACTCTTAATTTATATCTCATTTTAAAGGGACTATTTGTAAGATTCAGAAATGCTGCTTAACAGCGACACCTGTGGCCGTGAAATCAAAGAAAGTCAGCGTCGAGCTCGCGCTTGCTCGCTCTAAATAGACATGAACGAGCATCGCTCAACACAGTGAGGCGACCCACGTCAGCTAAAACCACAATATCACTCTCTATTTCACCTGCTTGGCAGTAATGTTAGCTGACCAGACGAAGGTCTCTCCATGAATCAATGCTGATCCTAGTGTTGGCTTTTCCTGCCTCAGCGCAGGCTTCAGCAGCGGGGCTCCTCAACGAGTTACGTTATCGCCTCCCGACCGCAGCCGGCAGCCGAAGACACCGGCACCCGGTCGGTAACGAGACGACAACGTAACACGTTGAGGAGCCCCGTCACTTCACAAGACACGGAAAACCCTCTGTTGGTCTGGAGGAACTGCAGCATTTATTTCTGCACAAACGTCTCCTGTACATTCACTAGATATTCTCAGAGCTAAACTAACTCTTCTGCAGTGTGGAGTGAGCGCGCGTTCACGTCTAATAGAGGTGGAGCGAGTACGCGAGAACGCGAGCTCTGTCTGAGTGAAGGAGAGCAGGCAGCGGAGACGAGGCTCCGACCACACGCGAGCGCGCATATGCGAACGCGCATGTGTGACGACCCGCTACATTTATACGCTTAAAAAGTTACAAACAGTCCCTTTAAATGTGGTTAGGTGTTTCTTATTAACCTGTAAAGCTCTCAGAGAGACCACCCTGAGTGGTAAAAGCCTGTAAATATAAAATATTAAATTTATTTCTATGGTAAAAGTGCTTTTATAAACAACTCATTTACAGCTACAGTATAATGTGTTACAGGGAACGTCTATCGATTCATTCTAACGCTGCGTTACAAACTAAAAGCTTGGAACCAAACATTGACAATGTCTGAGAAAAACGTATTGATTATAAAAACAAATAAACACCAGTGGCAAACTTCATTACTGTGCGTGTGCAAAAAAGGCCTTGGCAAGGTGAAAAATAGAAATACTCTACTTTGAATAGTAATACTATTAACTGTATATAAAAATGTACTTTTTGTCCCCAAGAGCTCCAACCACCATCTGGGTTATAACAGTGGAGATCGCTTTGGCACCTTTGCTTGATTTCCTGTTTTGTATCTCCACAGTGTCGCTCTGTGAGTCTGTAGCTCAGGTCTGAAGGTTCTCCGGAGGACTCGGCTCTCTTCGCTTGACCTCCTGACCTCTGACCTCCAGTGTGGAGAGGAAGGATCTCCGTTATTGTCCATCAGAGGAGAGTGCTGTTCTGCTGTCAGGTGGACTTCCACAGTGGGCTGTTGTAGATCCAACCTTCTCCCTGCAGGTGTGAGGAAGGAAAATGAAAGATTAGAAAGAGGTAATTGGGGGAAAAACAAATCTTGATGTTTGTAATTAGGGTGAATTAAAGCAGCAGTGGGTAGAAATAGAGGAAATGATGTGCCTAAACCTCCCTCACAGACCGGAGGAAAACAACCAATCAGGGCCGACTGGAGTCTGCCGTCTCTGAGCAGCTGTCAATCACTCACAAAGTCCGATCAAACGGTCAAACTAGGCAGTGCTGATCAAATACGAATCAATATTCTGTTACTGTAATGCCTATTTCTCGCCACAAATGTTTTCAGAATCATCTTGTAGTGTACTGTTTAGCTGTAAAATGAGAAAGTTTGTGACCCGGCAGCCACGTTGAGATCAGTTGAGGAAATACCAAGCACCGCCCACCAGCCGGAGCAACCTTTCGAACAGTAAATATAGTGTACTATAGTAAATAGCAGATGATTTCAGACACAGCATGGCTAACTAAAGATTGAAGGGCAGTTTGAAGATCATGCCACCCTGCAGCCTTATATCACGGTGTTGCTCCAAGAGGTTTCGCTCCCTTCACTGTACCTCTTTAGTGAAGTATTTGGGTGTCCAGGGTTTGTTATCAGCTGATCTCTGCCTCTGTTCTCCTCTCTGTCGCTCCTCCAGCCTGTGTTTGTGCTCCGTGGCCTCATCGATGTTCCCTTCCTTCAGCGACTTGGTGACATGTTGCCATAACCGCCTACAAGCAGGTAAAACACACAATTAAAATTATAAGCGATTAATGTGTTGTCTTACATCTGGCACTACCGGGACCTATTTAGAGTATTGCATTCAGTTGGTGGTAATGAATTTTGTCACCTGGATTCTGTCCTCCCCTGTTTCTCCACAGGCCGCAGCTTCTTCCTGGTGACTGGCAGTTTGGCCGTGTCGATCACTTTGGTTTCCCCGCTGCTGTAAGTGAACTCCAGCGTGCCGTTCCACTCGCCCTGAGCTTTGCACACAATGGTGTTGGTTGGGTTGTGTTTGACCTCTGCCGTCACTCTGAGGGAGTCAATCAGGGATTTTTTTGTTAGGAATGTTTCTTGTCTGCCTGTCTGACTTTTTATGAAATTTTATACGTTGACTTTTTTTGTGACAAAATATACTATGATTTTTAACTCGTAAAATCTACAGAAAAAAATCAAATGGGTGAATAAAGGATTTACTGATATGCAATATATAATAAGTGGCCAACAAATGCCACATTTATAATTCTAATCATAGTGTGGAGCACAAAGCCACGGTCACATCAGACTATTTTCTAAATCGATAAAAATAAAGGAAAAGATGAACCAGCATGCAATGTTTGCTGTCAAAGTGAGATGGAGTGTATAAAGGCAGGCAAGAAGAAAGAAGGAGATCCTCAGAAACACTTACCTGTGTACTTTCCCTCCATAGAAAGGCTTGGTGTGAAAGGTGACGGTGGCAGAGTAGCCGCTTTTGACACAGTTGATGGAGACTTTGCCCCCCAGCTCCACCCAGGGCACGGTGAGGATGGAGCGGGCGTAGGCACAGGGCAACGTGAAGACGTACTCCTCGTCGTGCTCCAGTAGACAAAGGACACCTGAGAGGAGAAAACAGAAAGAGGGGTTAAAGGTGAACACCACCCAAACGAAGAATTACAATATGTTATCAGTATCAATTCGGTGGACATTCTCTCCGAAGGTATGTCGAGCCAGCTAGTTTCCCTGCACACTGCCTCTCTTTGTCTAAATGCATAATCAAATGTTGGAGTGATTAACACTAATTCAATCTATGGGTCTGATATGTAGAGGTTTTTCTCCAAGCCAGTTATGTGCCAGTCAATGATTTTCATTATGCACTTGTAAAACACAGCAGCCAGTGTCGAGAAACAGGTACGCAGAAACTAAATATTCCACATGAACATTAAATTAGATGTAATGACTAGGCACTTTATGGTGCTCTCGTATACTGTTATTATGTGAGAAATAAAGCTCCCATTAAATCAGCAATCTTAATTAATGTTGTGATTAAACAAAGTTAAGCACAGTTTGCTGGAGTTTTCGCGCCCTGTGTGTATAGGCAGTAATAACGGTTCCATTATTTAACCTGATTGGAGGCAGCAATAATTGTTTTCTATTACATATAATGTGAAATACTCAGCACAATTAACTCCTGCTGGGAAGAACATTATCTAAACCAGTTGATATCTCCTTTAGGCAGTTTGTGTTTACATCTCTCCGGTCCATAAGAGAGGCTATTATACTTAACGCTCATGATCAGCCTGTAAGTGGATTTATTTTGTCATAAACAAACAACTCACATGTCCATGAATAGCTTTCGGTTCTTATATCATAACCACATGTTTACAATAGATCACTTGTGCAGCTGCGTTTCACTGCAAAATGCCTACGAGGGTAAACTATGTGGCATCATCGTGGTCACAACAACGGCCTGTAGCCATTATGTGGTTCTGAATAGGTTTGCTCTCATGTGAAGAAGAGTACAATGCTGATTAACTAATCAGCATTGAAGAGGTCTGCTGTCTGTGTCACATGGAGGATAAATGGTAGATCAGTCTGTAAGCCTAAACACATGGAAAGCCTGTGGTGGACCAACACGTTTTCATCCAGACTCATCACATACCGCCGCTTTGTCTCACCCCTTGGTGTCACTTTAGGCAACAAAACCACTATAGTTAGGTTTAGGAAAGAACTACACGGTTGGGCTTAAAACTGCTATGCTTTTACAGTGAAAATGACACTGAACGTTGTGAACACGGGAGAACAGCTGATTGTAAAGTGATGCATGATATAGTGGTCTCCTGGATAAAAGTCTTGTGTTTGTTGGATCCATCCACTTCCACCCACCGTGTTTATTTTTTTTATACTACATCAACACACTTTCTCAGAGCATTTACAGCTGACGCGGATGGGTTTACATTAAAGTTAATGTAACGACCGGTGCGTTTCATACCGGCGCTAAAGGGTGCCTTGTGCAGCGGTACCAAACACCAACGGCCGTGACAAAGCCTCTGTATTTGACATCCTAGGAATGAGAACGGGCTGGGTGGACGGAGTATTCAGAATCACAATCACAATCAGAATTGTGTTTATTGCCAGGTGTAAGAGATATACACTAGGAATTTGCTTTGGTTATGTTGGTGCAAGTCAAACAGTATAATAACAAAAGAATAGATAAAAACGTTAGAATAAAATAAGAATTAAAAAAAATTGAAATTCTACCAATATACAATATACAAAATATAGAAGTCCTTTTGCTTATTAGTGAAAGTAGCAATCCAACAGTGTAAAAATACTCTTACAAGTAAAAGTCCTACATTCATAATCCTACCTGAGTAAAAGTACATTTTATAAATAAAATGTAAGTATCAAAAGTATTTATTATGTAGAATAGCAACTCTAGGAGTGTTAATTCACATAGCTCCACAAGTCCTGAAAGATGTTTCAATGTTTTTTTATCTAAATCTTTTTTAATAAATACATTTTCAGGACTTCAGGAGTCAAATAAACAACCTTTTATCAGGACGACGTGGACAAACTGGGTTTGATCTCTCTCCTTCTCCTGTTAGTTTTGTTACTTTATCATTCTTATTAGTACAACTGAGTAGGTCAGATAAGTCACAATAACTGGAAACACCTGTGTGGGTATGCATGGCCTTTAATCTATAATAGCACATCATATTTCATAAGTTAATCATATGTTTTGTATGTAAAATCAAAGAAACTAGCAACTGTAACTGTGAAATACATGTATAGTATTCCCTACATGCAGTTAAGAAAGTAAAATAATTTGCAAAGCAATAGTTAGTTTGATGAGAGGATTGATACGACTCTCATGTCTGTATGATAAATGAAGCTTCCACTAGAAGCCGGCTAACATAGCTTAGCACAAAGACTGTAAACGGAGGGAAACAGCTAGCCTGGCTCTCTCTAATGTTAACAAAATCCTCCTACCAGCACCTCTACAGCTCACTAATAAACACAGGCCATCAGAAAATGAACAACAAGCGCTGGTTCAAAGTAATATCCATGCATCAAATCTCAGATTGGTGTAGTTAATGATCATTCTACTGGTATGTCGTCCTATTTTAAGACACAGTATAGCTGAGAGAAGTGTACAGGAAGCCTGTGATGGTTAAACATCCATCCTTACAGCGCCAGAGGCAAACCTGAGCAACGCACTCATCACACTGTCATACAGGTCCAATCAAAATCCAGCTGAGTCAAAAACTGTCTGCATCAGCTGCTGTACCTCTGTTCCCTTTCTGTTGCTGACTCACTGCCAATCAGTGAAGTCTGAGCCATTCATAAAAATACAGTATCAACTGCTATTCAGCAATCAATAGTACCTGGGGTGAGGGTCACCGTGTTCTCTGATAGGCAGCGTCAGCCTCAACACATGATGATGAACGGCTGCGTTATATAACCTGCCGACAGGTGGTCAGAGGTACAGTGATGTCTGACTGAATCGGTTCATGTATCCAGATTCAGTCGATCGGGCTCAAGGACTTCCTGCGTCTCCGCTCAGGGTGACTCATCCCCAACAGCTGACTGTACATGGTGTAATGGTGCTGCTGACGGAGAGGACTGGCTTATTGATTGCCATGGGAGACGTCAGGACAGGACGCTGTGACCATCTTAGTCTTAAAAGTGCAATTTTCAGGGTTTTTCTGTTATTCAGCTGACACAAGTGCCTTCTTAAAAACAAGTATAACTAATTTATGTTACAAAAGGTGAGCTGTATTTAAAGGGCAGTGTGTTCTTGTTTTAATTTTGGAGACTGAAAGATGTGTTAATTCAACTCAAAGGTCATTTTTGGGACCGTAGTTTGTAGTATTGTCAAACAAATATCACAGTGTGTTAAGTGTCTTTCACTTCAGTAGAGGAGTTACTTTTTTTTTTTTTTTTTTTATTGCATAATTTTGAAGTTTTTTCAACTAATATACAACATTAATTCAGGCATGAACAGCTGTTTCATTAATCATAATTACAAAGGCAAGTTGAACACTATTTATATAGTGTTCAACTGCTGCTTTCACCGAGTCCGTACACTGTCGGATTTCTGTTTTAATTAATTGTCCGTCCTTATTACTTTGTTTTAGCAATTTCATTTAACTGTTAACAGGGCGTTGCTGTAAAAGAGCGTGTATGCTGACACGCTGACACCCTGTTTAAATAAAGGTCAAATAAATACATAAAACTTAGCAGCATGTCTTAATAGTTTCTGCTATTTACCGTATTTATAAGACGGCATATGGCAGCTTTAAAATATTAAATATAAAATATGCTGGATGTTGCAGTGCAATATAAATAAAGTTCCATCTTAATCAGTAAACAGAATATGAAAGTCATCATTGTAAGACAATATGTCAAGACAAAGCTGGATTATTAAGCCCAGTAGTCCCGTGTGCACAGCAGCAACACAAGAAGATCAGTCTTTTCAATTAAAAACCCACAAAACATCTTCTGGCAATGTTTGCCCTGTAAAATCCTATTCTGTAAATCAATAGAGCAGCAGATTCAGAAATCTCTTAAATAAAGTGTCATTATTTATATTTATCATAGCCCATAGCGTAGACTCTGGTTTCCTAACTCCAGACCTCCTCTACCTGCTCCACTTCTCTCTGCTCTAACACACCTGAACCGGCTGAACCGAGCCCTGATCCAACAGTAAGAGCCACGGTGTTGCATCATGTGAATCATGTGTTCAAAACATTATGTAATGAGTATGTTACTAGCTACTATTGTTATGTTATTGATATATTTTTCACTGTTCAGGGCCGAAAAACTGATGATAATGATGATGACAGTGATGCATACGGAAGACGGGCTACCGCGAAAACACTTGCATGTTACGGATTCAGAGTGTGTAGAAAATTAACATTCATAACACAGGCAGCGTAAGTCTTCTTGTACTTATTTGTTAACTAACTTACATTTATATGGCACTCAATTAGTGTGATGAACTAATAATATATCATATTATACATAGTATATAAGGGGCATTATACATGAGTACTTCTACTTTTGATACTTTAAGCATATTTTGCTGATAATACATTAATACAAAATTTAAAAAACAGAACTATGTTTACTTAAATAAGGCGTCTCAGTTCTTCTTCCACCACTGTTGTGTTGTGTGTGACAATTTATTTATTATCATCATGTTGTTGTGCTGCATTCTTTGGCCAGATATCTCTTGTAAAAGAAAAATTCAATGAGAATTTCCCCTTGTTCAGTAAAGAAAAAGGAAAGGAAGAAAAGTTCAAACTGAAGTGAGTGACAAGTGTGATACAGTATATGTTGTAGACCGACTCACCTTCTCCCACCATGGACACTCCTATAGACATCCCCATGAACTTGCTCTTGGTCCACACGTGGGCGTTGACGCACATGCTCTTCTCCCGGCACTCACAGTAAAACCCAGACACCGGCGGATGATGGGACACCTGCTCGGCCACAAACCGGACCCTGTAGCAGCCTCCTGGTCCTGGTCCTGGTGAATCGTCGCCCTGCTGCGTGTTGTTGGGGCTCCTGCTTGACTCCCAGGAGGACCCCTGGTTCGATCTGACCAAAGGTTTGACTTTGTCCCGAGGCACTTCCCAGGAACAGTGGAAGGTCTCCCCCAGCACGGGGTTGTAGGGCTTCTTGGCCACGGCGCCTTTCCGCCCCTCGTGGAAGGCGGTCAGGTAGTACTCGACGAAACGGACTATTCGGTCCTCGGCTGTCGCCCCAGCTGTGATTGACAGGAACATGTCAGGGTGGGCCATGAAGTTGGCGTACATCTCCAGTAGTGATCGCTTTTCCAAAATGAAAGTAGGCAACACCACCTAAGAAACCCAAAGAGTTGAAAGGCTCAGAAAACAACAATTACCTCAAAAATCATACACTAAAAACATCCATTTTAATAAACATCAGTCTCTGTACAGAGTCTTTTTGTAGTTATAATTTATGACTTTATGATGCCTTACCCGTGTGAGGTCCATGCCCAGTTTGAGCTGGGAGAGCAGGTGGAGAATGATGCTCCGCTGGTCGTCCAGGACACCCAGGTCCTCCTCTTCGTTATCCTCCGTATCCGTCACCTCTTCAGTGGGGCTGATGTCTTCTAGCCCTTGGTGGTGCTATGAAAACAAGAAAAGAAAAATATAGAACATTTAATGATGTTCACCTTTTCAATCTAAATGAAAAGGTTAAATGGAGTGTCAGTGTTTCAGAGTTTATGCAAGAATATTGTTTTTAATTTGTGGACGGTGTTTGGTATCACAATCCAAACTTTGAAATATCTATTCAATATACATACAGTATGTATTGATGTAGTTTTTCCTTTAGAGCTACTTTTTTCCATTGCTCTACAGAAAAACATTGATATATGATGAAGTTGCTCCCAACACTGGGCACCCAAGGAGTAGCAAAATAAATCTGAAGAGCTGCGAGATGATTAAAGGATAACGTCATCATTATTCTGTATTTGACTTCTTGGCAATAAATCCCATGGAAAGACCAAAAACCAACAATGTTTTAAACTGTTTCCATCTCCATCTCCAAGGCTAGTCATTTCCTAAAACAGCTGTAACCACTGCAACTTTTAGCAAACGTCACTCGAACGGGAGTGAATAAGCATTTGTTGAGGACTATTTTCAGCTGCAGATAATTACACATTTTATGAGCTGGTGAGTATTTCTGACATCAGAACACTGTATGTGGTTTGCCTCAAAATAAACTACAGTGACTGTGTGTACGAGACTCCCTAAAAAGTTGGTATATTACCCAAGGGCGTCGCCTCACCGAGTTTTTAGGGTGTGACTGTGTTCGCTGTAATGAGGGAACATGTCATCCAGTGCACCGGTGTGTCTCACTGTCTCAGTTTTTGGACTACAATGAAGCTCTGTGGCACAGAAGAACAGGATATATTCTTATATTTTGGCTACACAGATAATACTTGTGTAGGATTAACTTTATTTTTATGTTCTGAAATGATGGATATTTTTACAAAAAAGATTCAAATTAAGCAATATAAGAAGGGAACGTCACTCTTTACTCGGGCATATGTAACCTGTGACAGGGAGTTAAAAAGGTCAGGAACCATAATTAACTGCTAAAGATATTCTACATTTTATCTGTGACACGCCTGTCACTTGGAAAGGCCAAGAGGAAGAAGACGCAGCCATTTTTCCTCCACCAACACTCAGCTGTCAATACCGGCGATAAGGTCACGCAACTCATTTAGAGACCAACACAGGAGCTGTTACAGAAGCAACCTATAAATACCAAAGGACACAATCTCATTTACTTTTTCACTGCAGCCAATTCTGCTCCATTCAGCCATGTCAACCCGCCTTTTCGAGCCACTTTCAGGGTTTCATATGGCAATGGGAGCACTACATTTCTTCGAGTACCCTGAGTGCCTCTTGTTTGTTTCTACCAGCCTTGAGCACAGAACTACACCAAGCCTTCATGGGTGTATGATACTTGGTATGATTAGTCAAAGAGGACAGAGGTTATGTCCTTCGTTTGTGTTGCAGCATTCAACTGGAAATGGATCCAGTTGAGGTTGAAGAAGAGCTGATGCCTTTGATATATCTCCTGCAGTAACTTGGGGCAGGAAGGAAGAGAAAGAGGCTGATGTATAATGCAGAAAGTGCTCTAAAGCCTGTGGGCAACAACTCTTTGTACATCCCCCCACTGCTCTTTATCTTCCATTTATATCTGTGTCTCCATGCAAAAACATTTAATGCATATGTGTCATTTTTCCCAACTTGTAAATATCACACTTTAGTGAAGCTGCTGCTGGAAAAAAAAAAAAAAAAAAGCAAAATGAAAGAAGTGAATCTGAACTGAGACTCCTGGCTGCATTATTGCATAAAGTGCACTGAAGAGAAAGAGATTTCCAGGACCAGAGTGGCTGCCTGTCACCTGAATATTTCATTTCATGCATGCATGCCAAAAGCTCCACACATCCACTCACACATTCCTCACCGAGCACACTCCCATCTGCACCCAAACATTTTGAACAAAAGACACAATCACACACACTAACACACACACACACACACACACACACACACACACACACGAGGGAGCATGCTTGAACACACACGTACAGAACTCCCCGGAGCCGGTTGGTTCCTCGGAGCAGAGTGATATATATAGAAGTGAAAGAAGGGAAAAGAGAGGAGGTAGGTATCGTAGGGGGAGGTGTGTTATGATTCCGGTGGTTCTAACTAATTAAAGAGGCTCTTGACAGCAACAGGAAATTACTGCTGAAGAGGTCGGGGCATCTCAGCGGAAACCCTCGAGTGGATATATCGGCGGACTTAGTGGTTGTCATTAGCCGAGACTTTTTAATGCAGTTTAACTTGTCCAGAAGTGGGTAATAATGTGTCTCGAATAATAAATATGTACGAGGGACTGTTTAGATTTATGTCTTAACAGTATGAGGAGGAGAGGAGAGGACCAAACGAAAAGGTTTCAGAATGATTTATGCTACTTATGTTGGTTATTACAAAATGTTATATTTTATTTTGACATTTAGTTGTGTTGTATTCTGCATTAATACGCCTCAAAACATCCTCAACATTAGTTTGCATACAATTTCTACAACTTGTTACCACCCTCTGTTGTGCCTGCAGGACGTTAGTACAGGACGCTAGGACGACAGTACTACTTTATGTTTAAAGGTCTTATTGATAACATTTTTATGTAGATGAATATCTTTTAAAAAACAAAACATCTACAGAGCCTTTAGAAAGGTGCCGAATAGAAGAATGGCTTTTCCTGAAAAAAAATATTATGATTGTGAATTAATCATTTTAAAACAGATCCAAAATGAATGTTTAGTTTATCTCTGTGGAAGATATCTGACGTTTGGTTCCCACTTCTAACGAGGCTGATGAGCCAATAGTAGAACAACGATGGTATCACGTGGTATCTCTGGTCATCGGTTAGTGTGAACTAAACTAATGAATGGCTGAGTTTGACGGTGACTCCCTGGCAATATATCTATCGACAGACAAATCTCTAATGTCTTTAGGTAATTTTCAAAGAGAAACTGTTTAACAACATGGGTGTTTAAGTGTTAGCTAATGGCTAAGTTGTTGGGCCTTACTTTTATTGGTACCACTTTTTAATGACACTCTTTATAAATAGTTGCAACTACAGTAATAGCTTTATTAATAGTTAATGCATAATTGTGTTAAAGCTTTATATATCAGTTGTAAGCCATTTATAAGAACAACTTTTAAGTTGCCAGTTTGGGAAAAATAACTTTGACTGCTCATTTGAACCACAATCAATTCATTAACAACTTATTCTAAGTACTAAGTAGAGTCTGTGAGTAAATGTACTTAGTTACATTACACCACTGCATTAAGTGGAGTGTTAATTTTGGCACCTATTTCAGATTCAGTCTTAGTCTTTAGACAAAAATGGTTAGTAGTTATAGTCACATTTTTGCCATTTTTATCCTTCATATATAGTCTTGTTTTAATGGACAACAACTCAAAAGGATTTAGTCTAGTTTTAGTCACCAAAAAGTCACACAAAGAGCGCAACATTTTAGTGCATTATTACAAAATAGAAAGGATAAACACAGCCAGATATTATTAAACCTGCAAACCTACAATAAGTTTTTATTAACAGCTTAATGACCTATAAACTAATAACACAATTAGTGACATCTCTTTATAAAGAGTTCCTAATTACAAAGTAATTCAATAATCTCAGTCAGACATCTTATCCATGAGAGTGGGAATAAGTTGTTATTTCACCTTTTTTCCAATTTAAAAACCCATTTAAAGACCTTACTATACGTGTAAATGTTTCCCACCAGAGCGAGCCCTGCTGGCTAGTTTGTCCTATAATTTATGAAGTCAACAAAGACTCTCAGCGTTGGAGAAAAGCGATGCTTCCCATTTCAGATAAGTGATGTTTACTGCTGAAATGCACCCAGTGAATGCTGGGTAACCCCTTAAGGCTGCAACTACACTATTCACCCCACATCCCAAACAGATGCAAAGACCGACAGTACACCATGCACAAACACTGACATCAGCTTGTAAACACTCACGCTGCATTGCTGTGGCGCTACAGGCTTGACCTGCATAAAACTGGATCTCATCTCCGAAATGGTAAAAAAGCAAGATGGCCTCAAGTGAACACAAGCAACAGGGAAAAAAAATCCAGCAAGAAGTTAAAGTTTCTGGCTCAACAAACCGGGTAGGAACTGCACAAGTAAAAATCCAATTAAAGAGGTGTACTCTCACTGGAACAACCTGTCAAAAACAGTATCTTTTGAAGAGTTTAAAGCTCTGATAGACGAAAACAAACGCTCTTCTTCCTCGGCTGAATTTGCTGACTGAGTGAGCAGCCTTTCTTACGGGAGTCCTGGGTCTTGTTAGAGAGAGACGTACAGTATACAATGTGGCTGAGTTGAGGTGGTGAGCTGCTGTGCGTGACTTGCAGAGAGAGTCTCTGCCCACCACCCACTCTGAAAAAACAAGGGAGGAGGAGGTGGGGAAAAAAAGCTCAGGGAAAGTCCCAGTGACGTTTCCCCTCTGCATCCTCCCATCATCCCTCTGCTGTGTTTCCCTACATCTCTTTCCATTCTCCTCCCTCCTCTGACATGGCTTCACTGCCCTCCTTCTACACCTCCACTTTTCCTGCGTATATCTAGTGCATGTGGCAGGAGTTGCTTAATTACCGCCAGTCTGGCAGTGCAAACCTGCAGTAATCACCTCTTTTTCAGGAACTCATAGGTGACTCTCCAACACACTTTGCAATCCCTCTCTCCTCTTTCTCTCACTCTGTCTCCATTTCTGTCTCTCTGCAACCGTCTTCCTCTCTAAATCCGTTCCAGCCTGACAGTCTTCCTTTTAATTGACTCCAATCTCATGTTTGATTCATTCTTCCTGTCTCTTCCTCCGCCCTCGCGCTGTCATCTCTGTCATTGTTTCTTCCATTCACCCTCCCTTCCCTCGTCTCCTCATTCATGCCATCCGCTATTCTGTTTCATCATCATCTTTTCTCCTTAACTGTCTCCTCATCCATTCGCATCTGTCCTTCCTCTTTCTCTTTTTTTCTTTTCTGTCTACCTCTCTCTGTATCCATCTCTCTCTCTCTCTCTCTGGCAAGTCAGCAGGGGAGAGTGTGGGCGTCTGCATAAGGCTTAGATAGGGCAAGTCTGCTCGCGCTCCCACTTCAAAGGCTCCTTTTTCCTTCTCGGCCTTCTTGAACAGGCTACTTTGAGGGCTTGTCCTCCATCACCGGGCTGTCCTCGTCCTCCCCTATCATCATCACTTCCATCTCCACTCTTTTTTTTTTGTCAGAACACCATGTGGGAACCGGGGGATAGTGTTGTTGTGTGAGAATCCTGAACCTTTTTGCTATGAAATCGTTCTTCTCCATCTGAAGTGTCCTCTTTCCAGCTCTACCTTTGAAGTGTGTGGGTTAGTAGTAAAGTGGATTTCCTCTCCTTCTACTCCTTTGGGCAACAGTCTACAGGGAAAAAAGAGTGAAATGGTAACCTGAATTATGAGTCATCACCAGCACAGGGAGGAGAGCGTTGGTGTGCATATTTTCCAGCTGGAGAAAAGTAGATTTTAATTGGTTGGATGTGTTTCCTGCTGTGTTTCCACCTGCTTGGATGCTAAACTTGACCCTGAACCCTGAAGTCTTAAGGGGCCAGTATACTCCGTCAGAAGTGCTTGCTGCATAGTCGAAAAGCTTTGGTACAATATTTATTCCAAAATAAAAATATACAAACATTTGCATAAAGCAGCATATTTGCCCACTCCCGTGTTGATAAGAGTATTAAATACTTGACAAATCTCCCTTTAAGGTACATTTTGAACAGACACAATTTGTGTGATTAATCGCGATTAACTATTGAAAATCATCGCAATTAAAGATTTTATCGATTGACAGCCCTAATATTTATAGATACATTATACAGTCTGCTGGAATTTTAATTCCTTTTTATGTTTTGTTGCTGCATTAAAAGGTTTACACTTGAATTGTAATTCCTGTTAATTTTGAAGATGTTTTACCAAGTTGCTGTTGTAAGATTTATTATGTTAATAAATAGCAATTCACTATTTTATATATATTTTGTTTTTCAAAAAGTTAGAAAAGCAATGTTGAAGTCAAGCCTGATGTTGCCTTACACATAAAAGAATGATCCCAGTCACTTCCACACAGCTTATTAATTAAACACTGGTATTGGATCATACTTGGTATAGGCCGATATCCAAAGTCCAGGTATCGGTATCGGGACTTAAAAAGTCGGAATGGTACATCCCTACTATAGATCAGTCATTATTATGAATATGTACTCATAGTTTGAAAATATTTTCACACATTTGAAAATTGTGTCGGCTGTAGCCCAAATTGTCAATCAGTGTATGTTGTAGCTGTTAACACATTATGTACCATAATATCGATGCTACATACAGTTTGGATATTACTGTGTGAATATATTGCTTCTGATATTATATAAGAATTTATAAAAGGCTGAAATGGTAAAATTTAGAAGTTAAAAATAAACCCATCAGAGTCATGGGCGTGTGGTTTTCCCATGATGCCACTTTCTGTACACCTCCTCTACTGCTACACTAAAGTATAAGTGTCCCGTCTAACCTGTCTCTTATCAGCATGGCATTTTCTCCGTCAGCACTGTAGCTGACTAGATGTGTTTTGTTTCACATCATTCTCAGTAAACCTTAAACACTAACAATCATTCCAAATCACTCAATAACACCTCCTTCTCCAATAGTTTGACATTCAGTCAAAACAATCACCGAACTTCCAAACACTGTCGGTGTGCTTTATACTTATCCTCTATTCAAATAAGAATCCCTGCCTGGCGGAGCGAGATATTATAATACATTGATGGGTTCACAACCAAAGTAACAGCTGTGTGTGTTTTTGGAGCTCAGCTTCCTCTGTCAAATGTCAGGTGTGTTTTGAATATCGACTTCCATCCAGGGAGATATACTGAGAAGCTTCCAATTTGGCATTTATCTCAAAGCTACAGGTTATTTCTACCCTTGCATTTGTCATTTTAGATAAAGCATACAAGTGTTTATACTGTTTACTAATAACTGCTGCTGGGCCAGACACAGAAATGCAGCTTTATAGCTCTCTTTGGACAAAAATAATGACACTGAAGCTCAGTTAAAAGTTCTTCCTTATAATCTTCACATCTAAACGAATCACGAGGGTGTCATGTTTTTCATTTCAAAGTGGCAAATTTCGCTGGAAGGCAATGAGTTTTGCAGCTATGTAATAAGACCAGCAGCAATATTGCGTTGATTAGCAGCTTTAAAGGCGTTTAAATGGTCACAGATGTCTGGACGGTCTGCGCTGCATTTATTGCTTAGTCTCAAATTGGTATGGAGAATATTTTGTGCGGAGAACAGACATAACACTGAGTACATGATGATAACAGTGGGTTTAAAAGCTATTTTAGTATTTTATGGCTGGGGGGTTGGTTGTATTGCGAAACAGCAGAGCTAAATCGGCCGAGGGTTGTCTGCCTATACTGTGCCTATAAAAGAACATCTCAGAGAAACAGTAAAATGTTACTTAAACAAAAAACTGAATGCATGAAAGCAGTGAAAGGTGACGAAAGCAGTGACGTCTTTCCACAGGAACAAAAAAAACAAGAAATACAATGCTTGAAAAAAAAAAAAAAAAAAAAGGTGGGAAGTGACCCAGATGCAAGACACATCACTGCACAGGCTTAGAAATGCACCACTTGAATGGTTATGAATGAGAAAGTGAAACAACACTGTGCCAGATTCAGACCTCCCAAATCTCTCCCACTTCTTCTTCTTCAAAAAAAAAAAGAAATGAGGCAAGCGTGGCTGTTGAGTTTCAGTGCCTCATGTATAAATTATAATGAGCAGTTTCATCAGCACTGCATCTAATGAGAGGATATGAAATACAGCCGGTGCAGACACAGTGGTTAGGCACTCACTCACACACACACACACACACACACGCTTACACAACGATAAAAGAAGCTGTACGCCATTACACTTGGTGATGAGTCATCTTGAGGCCAGGTTGAGCTAAAGGTGGAGCAATGTAACAGTAAAACAACATATTCTGAGATACGAAGCACAAAACAATAAGTCTGTGCTGTCAAATCTTTATGCTATATTTACATATTGAAGATGAACTTCACCGAAAAACGAGCAGTGGAGTGGGAAAACCGTTCAGGTCGTCCTCCGACTTGTAATTCTGAGTCGTTGATTACTTGAATTTCTGACACCAACGATATGTCCCTCTTTGTGAAAGTTAAGTGTCAACAAAGTCAAAGTTACAATCTCAAAGATCTCCGTTTCGTTCTCTTTTTGTTTCGTTCGTAAATGTGTTGAAGGGCGAGTCTGTTGCATTAGCTCAGCCTACCCTCTCTGGCGGACCAACCACTGCTGGGAGTTTAGGAAAATACGTCACTAAGTGCGCCGCATGTGCTTATTTCCTAGGAATGTCGCCATAGACACCCAGTTCACAACACTGCCACGCCATAGGCTCACCATTGTGTTACCTCACTCGGCGATATATAGTATCTTAACAGACATTTATTTAAATTTTAAAAATATTCGAGATTATAACATTAATTTAAGAGGAGCTAGCGTTAATCTACACACTGATTGTTTAAATCTGGTGTCAAATATGTGACACAAAAAAGTCATCATTAATCCAACAATGTTGTAGAAGTGCAATACTAAATCTGTGGAGTACTCTTCTAAAATGCTATTGTCATTTTGAGAATGGACTTCTTAAACTGATAATTAACACCAAACAAGCCAGCAGCACAATTCATCTATTCTCATGTTGAACTGTAGTCTTTGAACAACAGCGATTTCTTTTCCTCAGCTTCTGTTTGCAGCCTGAATAATTATCCGATTGAAGCATTAAGTAACGCCAACTCACAGCAAAATGGAAATCTCTACAGAACTGTTCTTTCTCTGACATGAAGTCTAAAGAAAATCAAAAACTTTCAGCATCAGACGTCTTTGTCTGGGGGAGCTTTGAGAAAGATTAAAGCAACAAAGACTCCTCGCAGTTATGAACAACGAACTTTAAAAAAGCAACTCAACCTTCAACACTTCTCACCATCCACACAAAATTACATAACATCAGAAAACTGCATCTTTAATGCAGAATTCATTGTAATTTTACGAACAGTGACAATTACACATTGTTCACAGAGTTCATGTCTGACTGAGACTGTTAATGTTTACGTCTCTTTTTAAGCAAAATGACAATTCACAGGTTCCAGCTCTTCAAATGTATGAACAATTACTTGTTTTCTTCTATGATAGTATAGTAAGTACCCTATCTGTAGCTTGGGATTTATCCTATAATTATTGTTACTGTCAATGTGTACTTCATTTTTTACAATAATAATAATAATAATAATAATAATAATTATTATTATTATTTTATTTTTTTATTTTTTTTAATTATTATAATATATTTTATTTTATTTTTAATCTTTTTTTATTTTTATTTTTTCATTTTTTTGTATTTAATTTAACTTTGTTTTTTGTTCTTTATCCTTTTTGCATCGGCAGTGGGTGAGGGTTGTTTGGGAGGGGGCTTTAGGGGAACGAAATACCAAAATATGGAGGGAAAATTACTTACATTCACACATTTGTGCTCTGTTTGTAGGTTTCTGTACACCTGATGTTACTCGCAATACATTATTGCGGGGGAAAAAAAGACATCACCTCGGGCTCAGAGAAAATGTGAGGGTCACTTTCCTCTATTTTCTGACATTCTATGGACCAAACAACTAATCAGTAAATAGCAGCCCGAATAATCGATCATTACACTAAGCTGCAGCCCTCATGCGAGCATTACAATGTCTTTGTCTGTGTTTGAAAAACACTAAGATGTTTTGATTTGAAGATTGAGATCTCTCCAATAGAAGTGGCGTGAAGTATTTTCCAACATGCATATGACATTTCCACTTTCCCTAATCTAAATCTCGAATTTAATAAAGTGAGTGAGTCATGGGTTGATATTTTCCACACTGAGTTAAGACCTGAGAACACGCCGCTCTTTGATGTGTTCACTCCGGGACTGACGGGAACCTTTGTGCCAGTTAATAAGACTTAAGGCGCCATCGCGTAATCGCTTTTTTATTACTTTGGCTGACTGTAGCGTGCAAGTTTGGAAGCGAAACAAATCTTATTAATTTAGTTCAAATAAGTCCATTATGCCATTGCGGGTTGCAAGTTGACCACACATGCCAATACAAAGATCATTAGACACTGGTGTCATTGCCACTGTTCGAGTATTACAATTAGTCTGGAGGTGTTCATGTGTAAATCTGCCTCTGGCAGTGAAACAGCCTAATATACTGAATCATACAAAGGAGAGCTGCACATCAGAGGACTTTGCTGCCCTCTGCTGGAATAGAGGAGACACAATAACTCAGAGATGGAAAGAGAGGAAGAAGAATTGTGAGCTCAAAATGCAAGAAAGGAAATAAAACCATCTTCTAATACAACTCATCTTCATATTCTTTTTTTCTCCCCTTAAGTCTTTATGGAGGTTTTCTACCTTTTTATATAGATTTTTAACAGAAGTGCAAAAATCAAATTAAATCTTTAACAGATAGACCTCAATATCATAAACAAAAGCGCTCAACCAACAGGCTCACACAGGCAGGAAGGAAGACTCTGCTTTTCTCTGTTAATACAGAACTGACTGTATGTCTGCCATTAACTTCCTGTTCTCCAGCAGCAGCTTATATCCATAGTAATACAGTGGACAGGTCTAATATGTGGCTAGGGAGTGCACTGGTGCTGTTTGCAAATGCATAAACCGACCTGATTTCTGCAAGCGCTAGCAATTTCTCCTCCATTTTCCCACAGTCACGCACAGGCCCCGTGCTTACTCCTGCTGGCTGCGTACTAGGACTGAATATCAAACGGCACTGTGGTGCTACATAATTCAAATAGCAAACCTTTATATTATTCTGGGGTAATGTATTTTCCTCCTTGCACTCAAGACTACTCACGAGATTACAGGGGTGAATGGAAGACGACCGAGATTAGAAATTAAAGATTAGATCAGGAACTGACCTTGAGCAGTAGTGGAACCGGAAATTTTGTCCATCATTTAAGGGGGGTGGGGGGTGACATCTGACTAACAAATAATGAGCTTAACGCTGAACATTTAATTTTCACTAGGTCTGTCAATCAATTAAAATATTGAATCGCAATTAATCGCATGATTGTCCACAGTTAATCGCAATTAATAACACATTCTTTATCTGTTCAAAATGTACCTTAAAGGGAGATTTGTCAAGTATTTAATACTCTTATCAACATGGGAGTGGACAAATATGCTTGTTTTATGCAAATGTATGTATCCAGAAACCCTCACAGGTACTGCACTTAGCATACAAAATATGCTCCAATCATAACATGCAAACTCAAACCCAACAGGCAACAACAGCTGTCAGTGTGTCAGTGTGCTGACTTGACTATGACTTGCCCCCAAAACTGCATGTGATTATCATAAAGTGGGCATGTCTGTAAAGGGGAGACTCGTGGGTACCCATAGAACCCATTTTCATTCACATATCTTGAGGTCAGAGGTCAAGGGACCCCTTTGAAAATGGCCGAGCAAGTTTTTCCTCGCCAAAATTTGGCGTAAGATTGGAGCGTTATTTAGCCTCCTTCCTGACAAGTTAGTATGACATGGATTCATTAGGTTTTCTATTTTCATATGATGCCAGTTTCTTCACTCTAGCTTTAAAACTGACCAGCTACAACCTAAAATTGCAAGATGTGTTAATGTGTTAAAGAAATTTGTGGCGTTAAAACAAATTTGCGTTAATGCGTTAACTTTGGCAGCCCTAACAAAAACCCTTACATATGCAAGAAATTCTTCGTTTCTATTGTTGGCTGCCTATTAACACATATCAAATAACATTTTTAAAACTGCCTGAAAACTCCGGATTCAGTTCAAAGCATGTACAGTCTATATCAGGCTCACCCGATCTAACTTTACCATGCCAAACAATGTACACTAGATAAATTATCATCCCAAGAACGCACCCAATCTCTGCCCTTCATTATCTAAACCCCACCTTTCAACTCAACTCAAATCAACTCAATCAAAGATCTCAACCTTCCCATCTCCTTCACGCCAAGACAAAACTTTCAATCACTCAGACTGGACAGGGAGCCATCGGATGGATGACGATGTCGAATCTCATTAAAAGATGAATAAACGTCAAGTGTCAAGGCTGGACTAATGCGCCTTGGCAATCTGCACGGCATCTCCTCCGTCTCTCTGCCCGCTTCCTTCAAACGGCGGCCAGAACATCTTTGAAGGCTCTAATGAAATCTGGTTGAAGCTGCAGGGCAGAGCCGAGCCAAGCCGAGCCGAGGAGCAGGCAGGAGGAAAGTGCAAAATATTACAGAGCAGTGACGGGCTGCAGTGAAAAGTCTGAATTTAAATGTGTCACTGCAAAATGAGCTGTCTGCTTTCCTTTTTCTTTTGTCAAATGACACCTACACAGATTTTCTATGTGTCTGGGATGACAGTTAATGATATGGTACCGTGTTTTTGGAAAGAAAACCAAAATTTCAGCTTTGTACATGAAGTCAAAACTGTCAGCAGACCGCTGACAATGTTTACACACTAATTGACTGGCTTTATTGTGTTACGAAAAAATGAATAAAAAAAGAAACCCAGGGTTGATATTGATGGACTGTTTTTTTTTTTCTTTCAGGGATACAGATTAAATTCTAATATGAGACTAAAATAAAGGTTATTAGGAGTCTAATGATGTATAATATGCGCAATTTTGATGAGTTCCATGTCTGTCCAAGATGTCATTACTTCATCATTTCATCCTATAAGACATTCATTCACGTTGACTGAAGAATGGGACGGACGTGAGGTCACAGTGACCTTTGACCACCAAAATTTAATCAGCTCATCTTTCATTCCAAATAGACGTTTGTGCCAAATGTGAAGAAATTCGCTCAAGGTGTTCCTGAGATATCGCTTTCACAAGAATGGGACGGACATGAGGTCGCAGTAACCTATGACCACCAAAATCTTATCAGGTTATCTTTGAGTCCAAGTGGACGTTTTTGCCAAATCTTGAGAAATTTGATAAGGGCGTTCCCAAGATATCATGAGAATGGGACGGACGTGAGGTCACAGTGACCTGACCTTTGACTACCAAAATGTAATCAGTTCATCCTTGCGTCCGGGTGGACGTTTGTGCAATTTTGAAGAAATTCCCTCCAAGCATTCCTGAGATATCGCGCTCACTAGAACGGCACGGACGGACAACTCAAAAACATAATGTCTCTGGTTACGGCGGTCATCGCCACAGAGGAATAAAAAAAAGAAAAAAGACGCTAAAACACTAGTGCAGCTTTAATTTTTCAGGTCAGTTAAAATTTGTGGAGGTAACAGCTTAATTCTTATTCTTATTGTTGTGACTGCTGGTGTAACACAAGCAAAATGTTTCTAAACATAATGTAAATGTTTTATGAGATAATGCAAAAGTAGGTCTTCCTCATTTTCCTGCATGTCCTTTATGGGTCTCCATAGAAATATAATCAAATCATTTAAACACCAGATGGTCATTTTGATAGTTTCCTCATTATCTTTATCTGAATTTATGACGGGCGTGACTTGGCATTACTCATCACTGGAGAACAGTAGCCCAGTAGCACATTTTAGTGGGCAGAACCATACTGGCAGTGGCAAGAATGTCAATGCAGATGGTTGGCTCAGGCCCCCTGAATCATAACCGCCATAATACTGTCTGAACTGTCTTTAAAGGTGCCAAATCACCATTATGAGCTGCCCTCCTTTCACTGTTCTTAATTGTGCACCATGAAGTATGTTGAACAGCTTGACAATTAGCCGTGAAAGGGTTGACACCGCAAAGCCCTAATACCCATATTACACTGATATGTCGATAGAAAATGATCATTAACATGACAGATTACATCTCTGTGCTTCTAGATTAGACCGCTGCCAGCACAGTTAAATCCCTCGTGGCGGTTACGCAGGGTGCTGCTTCACCGCTCTCATGAAGGGTAAAAATGTCCCTCCCTGCCCCCTGTACCTTGTTTAGTGGTTAGATTTAAACGAGTGTCAGCCCCGTCATAAGATCTGAGTGTTAAACATGCGGTTCCTTTAATATTTAACAACAGAGACTTATGACAAGTAATCACACAAGTTTAACATTTGACAAAAAGGCTATTACGAGCGGGCGTGCCGAGATGACACTTGCCCCATTAATCTTCATCTTGTTATTCACAGCGAGGAGGAGGATCCCATTATTCTGCCATGTTTGAATAATAGGATGACAAAGGATCAATGTGATTCATGTGACAGAGGTGTTACAGAGAAGTGACCCTGTGTTTACTCGATGCTCAAATGAACAACAGACGCTTCGGTTCTGACATCAGTTGTTTTTTTAGTTCATCATTCGGTTGCTAGAACAACTCTGGCAAAGATCCATACTGTAGCAGTTTAACTATACAACATTTAAAATGACTGTCAATTTACTTTCAGGCTAACTATGTTATGTTTTACTGAGGGCCGTCAATCGATTCAAATATTTAATTGTGATAAATTGCATGATTGTCCATAGTTAATTGCGATTAATCGCAAATTAATCACACAGTTTATTCTGTTCAAAATATACCTTAAAGGGAGATTTGTCAAGTATTTAATACTCAATACATAACATGCAGGTGGGCAAATATTTGCTTTATGCAAATGTATGTAATACATATAATCGCAATTTATCTCATCACAATACGCAGCATATCGCAAAATGTTTAAAATCGCAACAAGATCGTATTGTGACAATATCGTATCGTTGAGCATCTGGTGATTCCCACCCCTAACTTATTTATTTTATTCTTTACTCTTATGGTATAACCAGCTGCTTTTTAATGGTGTTTTAATCTTCCCAAGTCTGTATTTATGTCTGTTTATTTTAATATTTGTTGCCTTATTTCTTTTGTGAAGCACTTTGTGACTTTCTGCACTTACTTACTTACTGTGAAAATACAAAAAAAAGTGAGGGCATAAAACATATGTAGTATAAATTGTACATGTTCTTGGAAGCCATTGGAGAAAAAAAACAATCATCTTTACACCTATGATCGTCCATGTGTTACAGTTAACCTTTTAGGAACCACCTTTCTCTCAGCCCGCCTTACATTCCTCAACTATGATTCCATACATTTGCAATTTGCTGTTTTCACAATGCACTGAGAGAGACATGTTGGCCTTTTCCTCTAATGGGTTTACACCAAAATGACTGACTTAGTGCAGAAGGTATGACTCAAGAAACACCCCTGCTGTTTGAGACTGAAATAAACCTAACATTTACTTTTGTTCCTAAGGTATCCAAGGAAAACACCAAAAATAAAACTAATACTAATTCTTTCCTTAAGGGTGGATACTGTTTTTTGAGGTTAATAATCAGCGGTTTAACAAAATTATTAAGATGTTTGCTTTCCATTTGGGACAGAAAGCAAAGCCCTCTACAGCCTCACACTTTCACCCGCCCTTCTTTCTTTCCACCCGACTGGCTTCTCACCTGGCCTCTATTTCCTGTCACTGATACACGGTGGTCCGGACAGTCGGACAGCCTCTCTCTGCAGCAGGCCGGCAGGGCAGGAAATCATGAAGCCCCCCACTGGGATCGGCTCAGTTCCAGCTCTATATTGCGTGACCCACTTACTTGACAGCAGCTCTGTTAAAACTTTCAGAAGCAATGAGTGCTTCCCTTGCCGGGCAACAAGGGCAAGCATGAGAGAATGAAAAGAAAGTGGGGCAGAAATCCATAAAACCACTGCCTTAACATCATCGCTGGCACAGATTTGTTTCTAAGTCTACAAGAATGAATGACCGTTTATTTCATTCAGATTTTTCATACCGTTCCTCACTTGCAAGTAGCCTTTCGCTTCTAGTTCACTTCACTACGGCAAGAGAATCAACTTACAGAGAACTTGTAAAGATCGGTAATCAATCATAGTTCATTTTTAGTCAGCTTCTATGTTTTAAGATCTGTTTTTATAAAATGGTAAAGCATTTAAAGCAAACACTGTTTTCAAAAGGTCTTTTGTTGACTTCAAGGGCTTTTGGAAAAATCAAATACTTGAGAATTAGCTGATGAACAGCAACCTATTTAATTTAAAGGCAAGGTTGGTAAAGATTTTAGAAACATTTTTTGTAAGTTGAAATCCTCATTACATCCCGACAGCAATCAATAAATCAAATGCCAATGCATCTGTTGATGTCACAGGAATGTGGTGAAAAGTTCACTGCGATGAACCGCCTATCTGAAGCAAGCATATTTCAAGTCTTTGCAAATTCATTCCCTAAGGAGCTAAGGTAATTTGAACAATGACTACCTGGAAAATAAGGTTTTTAATTCTAAAAAGATTACTTAATGTTAGCAGTATGTTAAACATGCATCACTTTTGTTGTTTGGGTAAAACCATCAGAAGGCTAAGATTGAGGTGCACAAAATAATTTCCCAGTGGGATTAAATGTTCAAGATAGACTAATGTTTAAAACACATACCATATAAATGCAATGTCCCCGGTTTGATTCCAGCCGGTGACCTTTGCTGCATGTCATACCCCTTTCTCTCTCCCCATGTTTCCTGTCTACAGTCATTATCCAATAAAGGCAAAACCTCACAAACAAAATCTCCATGTCCTACACACTTAAGGCTCGCTGCATGCACCTGCAACCTTGGACAAAAGCAACCAGCTAAATAGCTAAATGTAAAATGATTTTCTCAACAACCATGCAACCAATCCCCGTCTTAACCATCAACCGTCGACAGCCGTCTGCAACTTACCAGAAACAGTCTCCCAGTTAGAAATCGCAGTAGACAATATTTCAGTTTCAATATCTCCTAGATTAATTGTGCAGCCCCACAGTGGCCTGGCTCCCACATCTGAGACACTATAATCTCTAACAGACCAAGACAACAGGGGAAGGAAGGAAGAGCAAGACGGAGGGCCGAGGTGATATGTGACAACATGACGTAATGTTTCTCACCTCAGCACCATGGGACAGACTCCTTTTCCTGAAGGCCGGGGAGGGCTCGGCTGATCGTAGAGGAGTCGGACCTCCGTTCTTCAACTGCTCCCCTGAGGGCGACTTTGGTACAGTCCACACAGGAACACCATCTGAAAAACGACAAGGTTAATTAACAACAAAGTTAATAACAGTGAGGGGGAGATACAGTACATGAGGTTTACTACCTATCTGATTTTGTACTGTTGATTTGTGTTTATTAATGCTTGATTTTGGGTTGGGTGAAATTGCTAATAAGAATGACAGAGGGACTAGGGAGACAACTCATATCACACTCTATATCTGACATTCAATATTAAGGTTTTGATAAAGGATACTGAACTGAGGGTGTGCTATTGACAGAGTCTAGACATCAGGAAATTGTGTGTGTGTGTGTGCGCTTGCATGTGTCTGTTAAACTTTAATATGTGTTTATTGTTAGATCCTGGCCAGTTGTATTGACTCAGCTAAGGTCAGACATACAGAAAATGATGATTCATTTTGACTCCGAGCCACAAACTATAAAATGTTCTGCAGAAATATAAATCTACATCCTGTACAGTTTGTCTCATGCTGTAACCGAGCCTTGAAACAATCGCATGCCCGTTATTGTATAGCCATTAAAAAATCAATACATAATCTGAGAACCTCTACTGTCTTCACCTACAGGGGACGGACTGTCAAGAGGTGATGATTCAACATTTTTGAGGCCATACTTCACACCGTCGAGCAAAATAACTTTAAACGTAATTCAGTCTGTGTTGTGGTGGTTACATTTGACAAACTGTTGGAGCTACATGCCAACGTCAGCATGCTAACATGCTCGCAATGACAATGCTAACGTTCCATGTTAAGCAGGTACAAGGTTTACCATGTCCACCATCAGAGTTTACCATGTTAGAAGGTTAATACTAAACGCAAAGTCTAGCTGAGGGGGATGTCAATAGTTTTGTAGGTAAGCTTTGAATCAAAGTAGCTTCAGTATGAATTACAGTTCAATAAATTACAAAATGATGTAATATGATAAGGTGAAAAGTCTCATGACTCATGCCATACACAGGAAAACAGCATTACTTAAAGGTGCAATGTGTAAGATGTGGCCACATCCTCCAAACAAATAGGGGGCAGCATTTCACCTCTACTACTGGGTCCATACAATCTGAATTACAGTCGTCAGTTATTAAAAAAAAAAGCCAACTATTACCTAAGAGCAGGGCTAACCCCAATACGAAAATTCAACCAAACTGATGAAACACAGACGGTCAACATAACCCATTTTATAATCTTCACATGTGGCGTCTGCCTATAGTTTACGTTAGCCATCTGTGTGTTTACTGTGCCAGTAACCGGGGGCTGTACGGTCCGTGTATGTTTCGATAGTTTATTGGATTAAATCCAAAGTGGCAGAAATGAGAAAACAACTCATTTTCGTTACGTCCTCCCCGCCACGAGAAGACTACTTCGCCGTGAGAAGAGCATGTGGCAGCTCCGGGAAACGGACCTTCAGTTACCGGTTATCCAACTCAAATTCAGCCAGCGCAAACCCGACTGCCCCGACTCCCCATCAGGATCAGCCAATTTTCTGCTGCAGCCGATACACAGGTTAGACCATCCCGCTGTGTCTCCCGGCGCTAGGGTTTGCGCTGTCTGAATGCCAGTTGCTACAGCTGACCGCTAACTGAAGGTCCGTCTCACGGAGCCGCCGCCCACCCAGCAAAGTGGTCTCCTGGTGGCGGGGAGGATGAAACGAATCTATGAGTTTAATCCCATAAACAAACTATCAAAATGTACACGGACCCTGAAACCTTCAACGCGATTGCAAAAGCCCTCGAGGTACAAGTGGTATTGCAAGACAGGACGGGCCGGGGCTAGCTGGTTAGCATGCTCATTTCAGTCGACATCACTGCAACACAATACCTGGACGTCTTTGACATAACGTCAACACTATAAACTCCTCACATTCTGTTCAAGTTTTTAAACTAAAATTCTGGCCAGATCTTACACATTGCTTAAGAGCAACCAATCGTTTCAACAGTGACTAAAAGGCTCCTTACTGGATATCTGCTTGACGACACTACAGCCTCAAAAGCAGACATCAAATGCAGTCGCCGCCTCTGACAGCCTTCTAACATAATCTGCATCTAATGCAGAGCTATTGCACTGATCATATTTTGCGCCTCCTGTACGAACAGACTAATGTGATCAAAAAACCAAGCTGCAAGTTTCCTCATTTAAAAGCTTCTTACATACATCACGGTAGTAGATCACATTTCAAAGTACTCTTAATGGAGCGGTACCACAGGCCCTTCTCCTCTCCAGCCCCAACGCTCAAATTGGGTTAAAAGTCTAATGCACCAAGAGGCCGGTTCTTTGATATCCATTAGTGAGAAGCAAGCTGTGCTGACACAGGTCGACATGCTGGAGAGCCTGAGGCGAGCTGAAATAGCCCTCAGGCCGGGTCTCTGCTTTGGTCAACTGACAGCTTGACTGACAGGAACCTGAAAAGTGTTAGTGAACCTCTTCCAACGATACTGGACTCCTATACAACGGGGATATGAGCAGGGGTGGCTCTGCCCGAAGGCGAGTGAAGTAAATATAGTGAAAATTGAATTTTTTGAAAAGGTTATTCTCTAAAGACATTTTGAGATTAATAGGATCCTGAGAGTTAATTTCAAGATAAGGGTTTTAAGGGGAAACATTTCTGGAAATTGTTCATGTGTTTACAAGTAGCTGGTTAAAACACAAATTTATGACCTATTTTTATTCTCTGAGATGTCACAATGAAGCACCAGAAGTAGAAACCCTCGGTGAGCGAGGGGGGGATGTCTGGGCCATTGGATAGAGGCATGCAGGTGAATCAAAAGGCTGTCGCAGATCAAACAGTGGAAAAACAAACATTCATGCAGTAGATGTTTCCAATGGCTTTTACCTTCCATTTCTGGGCTGTGACATCGATTTAGATATTGTGATGCTTTCACATCCAACTCTTACCCTACGTGTTCGTCTTATCCCTTTTATTTTCTGATAAAAAAAACAAAACGGAAGGGTTGGAAAGGGGGCTAGTTTGCAAAGTTAACTTCCTTTATGGATTTTAATTTCCTTAAAGGAAAATGTTCTGCATGTGGGGTGAAAGAGACAAAGGGTTGGGCTTCAAGCTCTTTATGGCAGTGACAGAGGGGGAGCTTGAGCGAGCAGCAAAGATCCTCCGTGATCAGCTGATAATATGCTGTCTGGTTTGTGACTGGCAGGTTTTTGGTGGGAGTTTACAAAGATCCTTCAAGTTCCTTGACTGTCTTTGCAATTACTAGAGCTGGCTCAGACCAGCAGCTCTGGTTTTGCAGGAAAAGGAGCCTGGAGGGACCAACGTGCCAGCCAAACTCAGTCCAACCTCATGCTCGGCTCTCTACCAAAAGAGTTATCTTGCCCATGCAGTGGCAAAGCTTTCCTGTGTGGACGTAACAAAACCATTCAACCAACCGACCAGCCAGCCACTCCCTTTATCAGCTACATCAAATCTGGATGCCGCTCATGCCGGTGAGCCACACTACCCATCACTCGGCAAAAACCGAGGAACCTAACCAAAAAACTCCTCACTGAGGTGAGGGGGGTACATGCCGGAAGCGGGGAGCAGCTGGACCCCCACAGGACTTATCAGCCAGGCAGCGGAAGGAAAGAGGTTTGTACTTGCGGCCCGGTGGTCCCACTCCACACCACCCCCTGTCTGATGTACAGGTACAGGGCAGCGTGACTGTTGGCGTAAAGAGAAGACCAACAAACTGTGAGGACCGGCAGATTGGCGGGGATCCGGCACCCACCCAAACCCAGACCCCTAAAAAGACCTTCCCAAAGTCATAGATGGAGGTGGACCACAACTTCTTGGCTTAAATACCTGTAGGGCTTAAAAGACGGCAGCTGTTGTCAGTTTTGATTCGCAGCAGTTACAATGGATTCCAATGGGGACCAAGAAGTCACAACAAAACATGCAGCAAAACGAGGGCTGGACTCGAATATTTGATTATTTGCTCGTTGTGTAGGTATTTGATTTTCAATTTTGAGATTCGGATATTCAATTTTGTTTTTTGTTTTTAAACCCCTCGGGATTACAAACATGCATAACATACCAAACCTTTTGGAAAATATTTTTTATTCAATAACAAATAACAATACAACAACACCTACTGTAGAATAACAGAATCAATTTAAAATGAATGCCTTTAATTAAACCAAAGACACATGTTGTAGCGCTATGCCGTCCATCTCAGCCGAAGACTGAGAAATGTCTGACTGAGTTCTGAGTCCATGCAGACGAGCCAAGCCAGAGACCTCGCCACTGCAAGTTGCAGACTCACTGAGGTGAGGTTTTGCAATAACGACTCAAACGAGCAGTAGAGTAGTAAGTCGCGTTACGAGGCATAGAAAGCCAGAGTAAGTGAGGAAAATTTAACAACTTAATGCTAACTAACTAGCTGCTATTTAATGCTACATTGGTTACAGAAAATGAGCCGGTGGCCAGCGGCAGCGCCGGGTCTAACGGTGCCTCCACCTCGCTGCCCACCGCTCCAGAGAAGGACAAGCTACCTAGCTAACTCTCTGGAGCTGTGTCTGCTCTCTTCCCAGCAAGCTTTACGGCCCTTTATGACATGTTGTCACCATAACAACAATCGCCATTTTCTTTTGTGCTAGATAAATAACCACGGAAACAGTTAAATGTCTGTTCTACTCCTATTCTATTTCTACGGTTGGTACATTGTCTGTTTGGGGTGAATCCACATGGACTGCAACAAAAGGTCCAGTGGTCAAATTTGCCTTGATCCTTGATTTGATTCTTTCTGTACAATTCTTTATGGAACAGCGTCAAAAACATCCACAGAAACTTCGCAAACAACTCCAACAGTATAATCCACTTCTTCGGTATACTTAAACAATCTTCGTTTTGCCAATAAAGAAGTAGTACATTTAGTGCTTCATTAGCCATTTAGTACCATTAAGTATGTGCAGTAAGTCCATTTTAAACGTCAACCTTTCCATGACAGTTCCAGCAAAGCTACTAAATGGACTTTGAGGTGAGATTGTTTCGTCAACAGCAAATAAGTGGATTATTCTGCTGGTGTTTGAAATATTTTTAAAGGCAAAATGACACATTTTGTTTTGCCTTGATTTATGGGTTGCCATTGGGATCCATTGTAACTGCCATGAATCCAAACTGACTACATCTGCCATCTTCCACGAGAGGAGCAAGCTACACATTATCAAAGCCACCTTTCAGGTCTACAGGCATGATCTTTCAGTGGAGTATTACTTTAAATCAGCTCTACTCCTCTTTCCTGGTGACAGCATTTATTGTATTGTTCTATAAACTTGGAAACTGTAAATGGATTATAAATATTCCTGTGTATTTAGGATTTAAAACAGGATTAGTCCACAATGTTTGATGGATTTTTTACATTATCTTAACAGAGTCTATTCTTGTGCTGTATTTGGGGTCTACCTTCCACCTTTAGGCATTGTTCTCTAACCCTAATCCTTGGTGTTAGAACCAATAGAACCACCCTCAGGCTGAAAATGGTTTAAAATCGAAACAACTTTATTGGATCCATAGTGATCTGGCACAGAGAGGGTTAAACATGGCAGAGGTCTGACATTTTAGGCACCAGTGTGGATTCCTTTGGCAAAGACTTAATCCTTTGAGGAGATTTAAAAGTGCATAGTATTAGTCATTGTATTTAGGTTTACTCATTCACACAACATGCATGTTGGGAGACAGTCTGAAATGCTTCAAGGATACTGGAAATAATATCGACAATATAAAATCATGTTCATACACACTTCACATTCATGCTTGTTCTTGGCACTACCATTTTAAGGGACTATTGGCATTTCAATGCAATTGACGACATTGAAGAGACACGACAAAGAACTGAAAGTAAACACAGAACAACACTGACGACAAACAACAGAAATGGAACAAAACAAAACAATTTAACACACAAAATGCAACATTCAACAACAGTTACTACAAACATTGAAGTTCACGGCACCCATCAGGCAGGGACAAGAGCCACAGTCCAGCTGCCCCAGCTGGCCCTTGCCACTGGTGCTGTGCTCTGGAGGAGGGGACTGGAAAGGCAAGAGGGATGGGGGAGACAGAGGGGTCGGAGGCTCCTGTAGCAGCACTGGGACAGGGCCAGGGGCGGACTCACCGGAGGGGGCTCCGTGGGCGGCGTAGTTGCACTGGGACTGAGGTGGCGCCTGGCTGTGGCTCTGGCTCTGTTGGAGGATGTTCAGGCACTCTCCCAGGCAGCTGAGCGTGGCGGCCGACGTGGCTTTGAGCAGCAGTAGGTCCTGGTCCAGACAGGAGAGAGGGCCTCTGGTGGGCAGAGCGTCGATGGACTGGACCAGGTTCTTCTGTTGGCCCTCTGCTTGGCACATCACCTGGGAGACAACAGTGATGAACAGCATAAAAATACAACATTCAATCAGCAGTCACGTTACGCAAATCACCAGCGAGCCACTGATGTGAAGAGATAGAGCGGATTATTTCACATAATATGTTATCAGGTAGCAGCGTGGATGCAGCTGTATATTAGCTGAGGAAATGAGTCCTGTATCTGCATCTCTCAGCCAGCTTCACCAGATAAGATTTTAAGCCACAATGCAACATTTAAAACAATCCTGGTCACCGGATGGCTAGAAAAACAATATCACTACCAAGGGAGTAACTTACAATATATCATTTAATATAAAAGAAACTCGAGAGACCATCCCTTTAACTCTCACTGTACACTGGCAGGATTTACTCTTTCCTTATGTTTCTATTTCTGCCTATTTTTAATGATTCACTTGAAGGAACAAGAACTTGAGTTGGTAATTAAGCTGGTGGAATTTTAGGTTTTTTTTTTTTAATCCCATGAAAAAAAAAAACCGCAACAATGGTATAGCTTATTCGTCTGTGCCACAGACCTTCATTGTTCTCCACACATCAATGAGCCACACAGTTGCACCGGGTGACATTTTTCTTCATTTTGATGAACACTAGCACTGTAGTTTATTTTGAGTCAATCCCACTTCATAAATATACAATAGTGCACCAAATGTGTATTAATCCGCAGCTGAAAATAGTCCCAAACAAATGCACCATTAACTCCTCTGTGAGTAAAGTCAGTGCCCGGCTGTTTGCCTGTTTAGATAATGAAACTAAAGATCTGTGGCCTGTTTTTAAATTGGAACCGATGTGCTTGGGGCTGAGAGCCAAAGACGGGGTAAAGAATTCAGAAAGTATTGAGAGAGAGAGACTAACATATTTCATTTTGGTCTTTTCATGGGATTTATTGACAATAAGAAAAACATAGAATAACTCCAGCTTCATCCCTATATGCTCACTTTTACTGCTGTAAATGAATTGCAGACTTAATTAGTAGTAAGTGTTGTGTTTCATGGTTATAAGACACGTCATCAAATCTTTAAAATAAGATTAATTTGTTTTAGGGCTGTCAATCGATTAAAATATTTAAATTGCTATTAAATCGCATGATTGTCCATAATTAATTGTGATTAATCACAAATGAATCACACATTTTTTATCTGTTCAAAATGTACCTTAAAGGGAGATTTGTCAAGTATTTAATACTCTTATCAACATGGGAGTGGGCAAATATGCTGCTTTATGCAAATGTATGTACATATTTATTACTGGAAATCAATTAACAACACAAAACAATGACAGATATTGTCCAGAAACCCTCAGAGGTACTGCATTTAGCATAAAAATATGCTCAAATCATAACATGGCAAACTGCAGCCCAACAGGCAACAACAGCTGTCAGTGTGTCAGTGTGCTGACTTGACTATGACTTGCCCCAAACTGTATGTGATTATCATAAAGTGGGCATGTCTGTAAAGGGGAGACTCGTGGGTACCCATAGAACCCATTTTCATTCACATATCTTGAGGTCAGAGGTCAAGGGACCCCTTTGAAAATGGCCATGACAGTTTTTTCTCGCCAAAATTTAGCGTAAGTTTGGAGCGTTATTTAACCTCCTGCATGACAAGCTAGTATGGGTTAGAAGGGGTTGGTACCAATGGATTCCTTAAATTTTCTAGCTTAAAAAATGAGCCCACTGTATTAGTGGCGTCAAAGCAAATTTGTGCTAATTGCGTTATTACGTGTTAACTTAGACAGCCCTAAAATTTACATTTTGGGAAATTGTGTACAATACAATTTAGAGGTTGTATAGATAGATGACGTCCATCATGCATAAACGCACGATAGAAACAAATGTGAGTGTGACAGCATATCTTCCACCATCTCATACATCCATACTGTTTAACTCGTGTGTAGGAAATGACACAGCATTAATTCTAGTGGTGTCACCTCAGTCTTGACTGCAGGCAGAACCATCTGCTCCGAGACAGCAGTGCCAAAAAAAGAAACCGCTAAAACTCTTCAAACAAGAAAAGTTCTCCCCTGTGCTCCCACAGACACACACAGAACATCTCCTACTGAGAACTATATCTGTATGACTCACCTATCAGAGTCTAAATGTATCGCCAAAGGAAGAAGACAAAGTCGGCTCTCGCTAGCGGGTAATACGCTTCTCTCGGGGCTAATGAATCTGGGTTGTTTATCAGCCTGGAAATGTTGTATTCATTAATATTTTATGGCTTCACAAACACTCGTCCTCCACACACACACACTTCAATAGCACATCTGTCTCCCTGTATCAGTACACAGAGCTATTTCGGAGTCACTGAGAGCTGTTGCGGTGAGGTTGTACGTGGCATAGACATTCTTGTAAAGGTTTTTTTCTTTTTAAAGCAGAGCTTGTCCAATTATTCAGCTATTTACTCAGGTCGGATGTTGAATTCCTCAGGCAGATGGAGCTCAAATTTTTGTCTCCGATGCGTGTTATAAATAGATTCTTAGTGTTCAGGATGCTGTTACCATATCATTCCCACGGTGTCCTTCAAATAATAAGGTCGTTCATTTCACATATTTCTTTTAACAACCAAACCCCTCAAGACAGATGTTTGTGTGTCCCATTCATGATTTTTACTGCACTTTATAAGATCATAAAGGGCTGGATATAATCATATGTTGTGTCAAGATAGGGATCATACATGTGTGCAACTGCAAAAAACGTACGTGCAATCTAATCCACACAAACGAGACTGAAGGAGTTTGAGAGAGATGCAATTCATTGTAGCCATTTTTGGTGAAAATTAGGGCTTTAACGGCACTAATTTCTTTAATGCATTATCGCAACTTGCGATTTTTAGGTTGTAGCGTGCTCAGTTTTAAAGCTTATGAAGATACTGGAATCATATTAAACTAGAAAAACCTCAGGAATCCATTGGTACCAACCATGTCATACTTGCTTGTCACGAAGGAGGCTAAATAACGCTCCAAACTTGCGTTAGATTTTGGCGACGAAAAACTGTCACGACCATTTTCAAGGGGATCCCTTGAATGATAATCACGTGCAGTTTGGGGCAAGTCATAATCAAGTCAGCACACTGACACACTGACAGCTGTTGTTGCCTGTTGGGCTGCAGTTTGCCATGTTATGATTTAAGCATATTTTTTATGCTAAACGCAGTACCTGTGAGGGTTTATGGACAATATTTGTCATTGTTTTGTGTTAATTGATTTCCAGTAATAAATACATACATATATTTGCATAAAGCAAATTTACCCACTCCCTATGTTGATAAGAGTATTAAATATTTGACAAATCTCCCTTTAAGGTACATTTTGAATTACATACATTTGCAATTAAATATTTTAATCGATTGACAGCCCTGGTGAAAATATGATTTTAAAATAATGATAATATTGATGGACAGCAGAGATGTGGATTATGCTTCAGAAGTTTCTACAGATGTTTTGATTCCTTTTTCCGTCATTAAAACTGTTCACAAATTAAATTCATAGTATAGCCAGTGAACAATACTGAATTTTTGAGACAAATAAGGATATTTGAGTGTTAAAAAAAACCCAACTTGATTTAAAATCCCTCAAGGTGTTCCTGAGATATTGAGTTCACAAGAATGGTACGGACATACAGATGTAGATGTACTATATATGTAGTTGAATGTACGTACAAGCAGAAAACCCCAAAATCTGATAATGATATGATTTGTGACCAAGACACAAACTGCCCGGGACACTTAACGGTAAAAAGAGTAATGTTTCAGTCTTCTCTGGTGTAATAGCATCACTCTTTCTAAACTACTTGTGAAACAGCAGTAACAGAAAAGTCAAATCGGTCGTGCTCTACTGTAACTTGCGGTGCTGTATCTAATCTAAGCTGACCACAGTTTCAGTGTTTTTGAGAAGAGGGAAACTACTGTACAACCAGCTGTTAGATCTACAGGATGAGAGTTTCATACCTCAATAGAAACATTTTGAGTGGGGGGTATAACTTTGTGAGTATATATAGTTACTTATCGATATTGAAGGTATGGGGTAATGGTAGCAAAGCCCCAAAGCTGTTGATATCACTGACTTTAATGTCCAGCACATATCATGCAACATGAAAATATAGGCAGGAAAGTAGAGATTTAGAAGAAGTATAACTGCATCAGTAACACCAGAAATCAGAGCTGCCTCAGGGTCTATCTTCACTAAAGGGGACCGTATGGGTGGCAACGCAGGTTGGTGAGCAAATGTGTTGCTATGCAACCTTAAGTAACCTCAAAAAAAACAAACATACCACGCTTAGCACCATAAAACCCAGTGAGCTGTGTCATTCCTCAGTAAAATGCAGCCACCCGTCTTATTAACGGTAACACTAACATGAAATTTTTTCGCAAACATAGAGATGATTATTACGCCTGTGCCGAGAGAGACATCTATCTCTTTATCTTACATGTGGTAAGATAAAGAGATAGAGCAATAAAAGGAGCCAAGCATATATGGGGTCAGGAAGAGTGAGAGCAACTATAAAATAAGGTATCATCTGAGCACACACAGCCTTTTTAAAAGGTCCTTATTGTAAAACTGTCAGCAGGTGAACATATTAAATACAACCTGGCCTCGTGGGCGACAGGGGTCACCAAACAGACACCTTCAAGTATCATTCAAATAGACGCACATGCTTAGACACACATTAAATATAAATGTGTCATATAAAAAACAAATCTCTTCTTCCTTATATATTGCAACACAAACTAGCTCATAAATGTAACTAACAATTTATATACATAGACAAAAACTAAGCTTGAGATTCTAAATCATGTCGCTCTCTGAATAGTTATATAGTTCATATTTGTTGTTATTGTTTATACGCAGGCTACGCTGTTAGACATGAATTTAAAAAGGAACATAATTGCAGCAGACATCTGCTACAAAGCTAAGTCAGTGGGTTTACAGTAATGGCAGCTCCCCCACTACACACACACACACACACACCTCTCTGGAGCCAACAGGACCAGTGATGCTTCCAGAAATAGCCTAACCCCAGTGATCCAGCTCTGCTGCTGCTGCTGCAGTGTAAGTGCCCGGTGGTGCTGCTGCACTGAGAGTCGAGGCGTTTGATGAGTTCACATCAGCCGTGACAAGCTGGCTGAGGAGAGATGGTAATGTGGTCTGACTCCCACCGTCACACAGCCAGTGGAGAGACAGATGCATGCATGGATGGGCAGATGGATGAGAGGTGACAGCGTGACAATGGCCTGAACATTCAACCCAAGACCTCAACAATATATATTGGTACTTCGATTTTACATTTCAGAGATATCAGAATCTGAATTTTTGCCTCTAGCTGATGAGGAAGATTTATTTATTTATTTATTTTTTAAGTAACATGCTGCATATTTATTTTTGTAAAAATGTTCATACGATAAAATGCACATTTATTTATCGTAGTATTATTTTATATAAAAAAAAGAAAATATTTGTGTATTTTGTGTTGCAGGTTTCTTTCATTTAGATTTCAAACCACATACTATGCATATATATTATTGTCGATTGTTTATTTTCGGAAAATTCAAATTGTCTGACGTGGTGCTTAAAAATATGAGAGTATGTGAATCTCTATAAACAGATATCAGCAGAATCTGTAGGCAACGGGAAAGATCTTGGTATCGGAAGCCTTCTGGTTTCCGTTTGTAGTTTGAGTAGTATTGAGCAATCACATGTGAGCGGGCTTTGGTTGCATGCAGGTTAACAGTCTGTGTGGAGAGCAAAAGAGGTGAAACGCATCGAAATGCAATCTCGGAACTTTCCGACTATCGTCTGACGGCGATTTAGCTTTTCATTAGCTAAAAGATGAACTGTTGACTGAGTGTAAACTGGCTACTTGTGAAACAATCCAGACATAAACGTCGTCTCTCAACTCCAAACTCCATTCTCTCGTCTCAAGTTGCTAACTGGACTGTAAACAAAGTCTTGGCCCGTATATCCACTGGCTACACAGGCACCCCAAAAATATTGTCCCTTGCCTCCCAGAGGCTTATTGTCATCCGACCGATAGCCGATGAGATTCGGAGATTGCTGAAAACCAAACTAACATAGACCAAAGTCGTCTAACTATAAACCAAGGAATCTCTGTCTGTCTGTGTGTCCTTCGCATATCTCAAGAATCGTTCATCCGATCTACTTCACACTTGGCGGGTGTATTGCTGGGGACCCAAGGGAGTGCTTTATCTGAATTTGGTGCAATTTGGACACTATAAATAAATTTTGAATAAACAAGCACACAGCGCTCTGTGCCAGCAGCGGGGGCGGGGGCGGGGCTTCAGGGCTCTGCAGACAGTCCAGCATGTGGTCCACATCGAGCCGGCTCATTTGAATGCAGTTCACTTTTGCTGCTGGATCCTGGATATAGCCTGCTAACACTACACATGGATGCTGGATAAAATTACAACCAAACTCATTTCCCTGGGGTCAACGAGCACGAGCAGATGGCCTACAGGAACAGTGTCACTCTGCCATTGCAAATCACTCTATAACTCGCTTGACCATCGCTGCTCTCTCTCCCTCCCTCGCTCACTCGTTGAGCCGAGGGAACGGCTCAACGAGTGAACGCCGTGTGTTTCCAAACAGCAACCAACAACGGTTACATTATACCTTTAAACCTTCAAACTCATGGGTGTTACTAAAACTGGCCTTCCTGGATTGCATCTCATTGTCTTGACGCTACACAAAGCAACACACCCCCACCAATGCAGCAGCTTGTGTTTATTTCAAGGCACTGCACCTAATGAAGTCAAGCCTTGTTGGGGCTTTGAGACTACTTCATATTCTTTTTAGCAGAAAGCCCGTGTTACAGTACAAACTAAGAGCATAGAGTTTGAAAGACGTGGACACTTGTCAGACAAGCAGAGCCTTTGAGCCAAGTGAGTGGTGCCTTGGTAGGACTTGAACTCTGTGCTGCTGCTGCTGCTGCTCACACTGTATGTTTGAGCCTCCTGCCTGTTGTGAGGATGGTTCAGCGAGTGCTGGCGGGTCGGTGATCAACAGGGCAGAGCTGAGGAGGCAGATCATGCGGAGATTCACTGAGGTGCAAAGACCACTTCCCCCTCCACGAATGTTTGCAAAAGAAGTCAAAGTTTGCATCTGTAGCTGGGTGTAGCTGGGTGTAGCTGGGTGTAGCGACGTCTAACAGAGTGGCATTTATGAATATTCTCACCGATAGTGACCAGACAATAAATGGGATGTACAACACAACATCCCCGATGCTGCTGTTTGACCATAAATCCACTGATAATCAGCACGGAGCAGCTTTCTGGCATCTACTGTGTACAGTGGTGCATAAATCATTGTGCTAGCACACTCCTCTACTGTTTACTCCAGCATCCCCCGGCCCTGTGCCAAACCCATCATGACAAGTTTACGGGCCTGTTATGAATAAAGGAGGGAGAAAATGACATGAGGAGGGAGGGAGGGAGGGAAGGAACAGTGGACAAGGAGAGAGAAGCTAAATGATGGCAGATATGAATCAGGTCACAAGAAGCAGCAACCCTATTCTTCTGTACAAAAAGTGAAAATGAGTCACACATCACAGAGGCCCTTGTTTTCTCCGTCTGTAGAGAAAACACAAGCACCAAAGGAGTGTTTGTTTTCCTTAATGATCACACCATCTGCTCGCTATTTACTCAAACTGTCCCGGGTTCACTCGAGGAGCCAGACTCTGCTCCTGAGAGGTGAGAAATGACTCTCCACTCCACAGCGATCGCTAGTTGCTCTCTTTCTGTCACCGAGTGAATCACTTAGGCGAGATATTCTTAGCGAGACGAGGCAGACACGCAGCGTGGCGCATCTGAATGGGGAATTTAACAACTTGAAGCCAGCCAGGTCTTCAATGAGCAAGAAAGGCATGAAAGAAAGATCTTTGCATGAAATATTGATGCTGCTCCAACGGTGTCGTCAGAATGACAAGCAGAGGAAGCAGACGAGCCGTCGAGGTAAATGCCAAGTTTTTAATACACAGTTTATCTAATGGTGTGGCAGTCTACTCCCCACTGTTCCAGTTATAAGAGAGGAGATACAAGGCACTCACATCCTACTGTGAGGTTTCAATTACATGACAGGTTATTAGGCAAGCAGTGTGTTTTGTTCCTGTGGTGTACAACTATGATTGGGCCCCCCAAAAAAAACAAAAACAAAAAAATCCCAACCCTACATGAACCCGCATAGTTTCTGTCCAAGCCCGACCCGAACCTGAACCACGGCAGTAGTTTTTGGCCCCCGAGCCTGATTAAAAGCTTGAATTTCCACTGTCAAAAAATGTAAATAGTAGTGTTTTTTTATCTGTTTAAAATGCTATGCTTGCTGTATGCAAATGTATGTATATATACATTATTGGAAATCAATTAACAACACAAAGAAAATGACAAGTATTGTCCAGAAACCCTCACAGGTACTGCATTTAGCATAAAAAATATGCTCAAATCATAACATGGCAAATTTAAACCCAACAGGCAACAACAGCTGTCAGTGTGTCAGTGTGCTGACTTGACTATGACTTGCCCCCTTTGAAAATGGCCATGCCAGTTTTTCCAAAATTAAACATTATTTAGCCTCCTTCCTGACAAGCTAGTATGACATGGTTGGTACCACAGGATTCCTTAGGTTTTTCTAGTTTCATATGATACCAGTAATCTTCATTCTACCTTTAAAACTGAGCCCGCTATAACCTAAAAATCGCAAGTTGCGATAACGCGATATGGCGTAAAAACAAATTGGCGTTAACACGTTATTAACGCGTTAACTTTGACAGCCCTAGTCACAACTTATGCAATCAAATTTCCTTTTCAAACTTTTAGTTCAACTGGACTAACAGCATTGATAGTATGCATGATAAAGGGAATACAATTTATGTTTTTAGAGTTGAGCAACTTACACCTACACCAGCTTAAGGACAACACAACTCAGCAAGCATCAGGTGGGGATTAAACAACATTTTCCATGACGGCCGACATGACCTCTCGCCTGTCAGCTTCTATTTCTCTCCTCTGTGCCAACAGTTTACATGGACAGTTGTGTTTTACATTTAGAAAGCCTCTTGTCTCTCCTTGTCCATGTTTCTTCCTCCTTCCTAACTGCTAAGTCATCTTATCTCCATAATTCAGCAGCCAGATGCACGGCTGCTTGGCAACAATCCGAGAAGCTCATTTCATCTCTAAACAAAAGGGTGAAAGCAAAAAAAGCTGCAGCTAATGACTCCATAGTTTGCCAGCCGGGCATACAATCATGTCTTCATCATGTCTTTATCATTTTCGCTTCACAAACCCAACTTCAGGCGTAATCTATGGCAATTAATCACTATACACCAAACTGCAGACAGGCTATTAAGAAGAGACAGGACAAAAAACAATCTTCTCTTGAAAGATAAGCATGGAGCAGTGAATGACTGTGCTGAGTGTATGGAGATGTGGCAGATGAGGACGAAGTGGTAACCAGAACTGACAGGTCTGGTGACTGAGGCGGAGAGAATTAATGAGGATTTGAACTTCAAACTAAATCAAAAACTGATTGGAAATTTCAAGTGGAGGGACTTTTAATTAACTCAGGATGTGCTTGCAGGTCTGTAAAAGGTAAGCTCTTGTGGAAATAGTGGTAAAATCAAAATGTATACATTCAGGGATTAGCAGGGCAACACGGACAGGAATATTAAATGTTCCATATGGACGAGCTCGCTGGCACAATTCATCTTCTTTGCTCACACGGACACTTTTACATCTCATGTGTTGATTACTGTACGCACTGACCCTAATTCAACAACATGCGCTCCGTCAGCTCTTCCCTCTGTCACCGGCCATGTTAATCAGTATTGATATATACCATAAAAATGCCAACAAAGCTGAACTTACAGTAAAAGACTGAGCTCACTGCAGTCAGTGTCAAGCCTGCCAGGAAGCCAGAAATATCTGCTGAACTCACTGCACCAGTGTCCCACCTGAGACCAGCGGAGAGGCTCTGAAGGCCACGCAAAACACTGAATGATCAGAAAGGACAAACTTTTCTTGATGGACTTTATCCAAGTCTTTGTTTGACTCTTTTAAAAGATATAAATCCAGTTTATTACAACTTGTTTTGTCCATCATACTTATTGGTCATAAGTTAATTGCTAAGATCTGGGAACATCAAACAGGCATATGATTATACAGAGTTGAAACACTTCAAGGAACCGCTATGACCTGCAAAGCGAGGTTCATGTGATGACAGACAAAGACATCCATCAGGTGTCAGTAAGCTAGTTTTTAGTAGCTGGGCTAGCTTGTTTACTTGTAATATAAGAAGTTAGTCAGCGCATTACACAACGGAATAGGAAAAATTTGTTTACAACAATAGGAAAAATGTGGTAAAGCTTGGTAATCAACCTGCTGTGTATATTTTATTCTTTCACATGATTTAGTTTTGACAAATAAAACACCTCATCACTGATGTTGATGTAAATGCAATCCAATGATATTTGCCAAAATCACTGTATCGGATATTTTAATGACTTTATATACTGCTGAGTAGTTTAATCTATAATAATACATCATCATTTATTGATTGATTATAATTTGTTTTAATAACCTGAATCTGCAAAGTAACTAAACTTATTAAATCTATTAAACTTAGTTGTTTAAGAGAGGGAAAAGACAGTATCGGATTGGTATCAGTATCGGCAGGTACTCAAAGTTGCGGTTTCTGTATCGGTTATGAAAAACTGGTATCGAGCCGTGCCTAACAGAAACAAACTAAAGACTTGTAGCAAGCCGACCTACTAAAAATATAATATACCCTTCATGAATATTCATGACAACACAACAATTTAAAAAATGCTTCAGATAAAGAAGCAGAAACGGATGAATGCTGTTGTAGTGGTAAGACAAAAAAACATAAAATATCGATTCATTCTTAAACATGATCATTGTAATCTAATAAAATGCACAGAACAACATGTTCAAACACACAGCCAGTGTGGGCTGCAGTATATAAGACAAAATTGAGCTTGCACAGCCGGCAGTAAACATGCTAGATGATTAGATTTGGTAGTAGTTTAGCAACATTTATGGTGGTTTAAATGATTTGGCTGAACTGTTTCCTTGTTTACAACCCGTCTAATTGCTTGATCGCATGTTTTGGCCTTTGTTGTCGCAACGCCAACGTGTTCCCAGATCTCAGCAATGAATTTGATTATTATGACTCTTAGAAATAATGACCAAAACTATGAAAACAAGACCCAAGTTGTAATAAAACAGAATTATACTTTCATGTTGTCTTGGTCCATCTCCACTTGCTTACTCCCTTTCTGTGCAACCACTTTTAAAAAGGCAAAAACATAAAAACAAACACCCACACCTCTGCTTTGAATTCTCCAGTCCAAAGGTTTTAAAAGCAAATATTGTTATGCCTTTGACACCCACCTCTTTGACCTCCAGCAGCCGTCCCGGGTACAGACTCTTGGCCCGCCGAGCTGCAGCCGGAGATTTGTGGTGGGTGATGGTGACGATGTTGCTGGGCGAGGCCGCATGGCTCAGGTGCCTCTGAGAACCCGGGGATGAAGATGGGGTTAGGTGGGGGAGGAGGGAGAAGCTACGGGTCCGGCCAGCGGAGGAGCCCTGGGGGAGGGGAAGCAGGGGGATGCACAGAAAGGGAGAAAGAGAGAGAGAGTAGTGAGGGAAGTTAAATGTGGAAGGAGCATGATAATGTAAAGGAAGAGCATGCTCTTAAAAAATATAAAAATTAAAGTTTCAATAAGGAGTGCCAAGGTTTCTTTAGTATAAGCAAAACAAGATACACAAACGTGCCACTTAAATGTCAGATTGAACTGTTATCTAGAAAGTAGATTAACTTCTAATCTTAACCTTCAAGCTTCCTGTAACAAAGTCATTTAAATAAACCAAGTGAGTCACAGAGCAACACATAGCAGATATAGTAATGTAGAAAGAGCTCCATGGCTATGCCTAACCCTCAGCTTTGAGAAAGAAAATCGTATTTTCAAGCGGTTGTATGCCTCCGCCAACAAGTCAAGCTGCAGTTTACATCCATGTCGGTCATCACTTCATCATTTTATCCTGTTAGACATGTGTGTGAAGTTGTCATAATTGGCATATGAATCCTTGAGTTATGGCCAAAAAGGTGTTTTGTGAGGTCACAGTGACCTTTGACCACCAAATTGGCTTGTGGCCAAGTGGACGTTTGTGCCAGATGTAATAAAACTCCCTCCAAGCCTTCCGGAGATATCGCATTCACGAGAATGGGTTGGACGTGAGTTCACAGTGACCTTTGAACAGCAAAATCTCATTTCATTCTTCTAACAGGTCATTACATACAGTGAGGTAAAACTTGGCCTCACTACAATGAAATGGCCACTATGGGGATTAACATCATCACACATGAATACAGTTGGGCTCATTGGATCCACAAGAGTCTCAGCTTTACAGTCATACCCAATTTATGTAATTCCAAGACTGTTTAGGGACCCCAGTATGCAGAAATATTCAAATACAACATTTTTTGAATAGGCAAAAATAACAATTGTACTGGATTCAAAAAACTGCATGTGATTATCATAAAGTGGGCATGTCTTTAGAGGGGAAACTCGTGGGTACCCATAGAACCCATTTTCATTCACATATCTTGAGGTCAGAGGTCAATGGCCATGCCAGTTTTTCCTCGCCAAAGATTTAGTGTAACTTTAGAGTCAATTGAGCCTCCTTAGGTAGCATGATCTCGTTGTTACCAATGGATTCCTTAGGTTTTCTAGTTTCATACGATATCTGGACGTTCACTCTGGCTCTAAAACTGAACCTGCTACAGTCTCTGAAAGACAGTAAAGTCTGTCGGGCGGGTCTCACTGAGTTGCTATTAATATTAATTTACTTGCCTGTATTTGTGTGTCATTGCTGTTATTTAACAATTGTTGTTGTTGTTGTTGTTGATAATATTAAAAGGTTCAATATAGAACCTCTTGTTTTAAGAGTGCAGGGAGGGGTAGTGGCATGTTTTTCTCTGAAATAGAGCAACTTTGGTAATCTCTGAAGGTGTCCATAACATAACATTTAAATGACTGAAGATAATAATCAATAATCAGCAATAATCTGCCCTCTAGTTAACCTATTACTCAAAAACATTTCTTCCTGACAAATGCAACTATACAGTAGGTACCACCACCAGGTTTATGAATTCAAAAGTGAAGTTCGACTGAGTTTTGTTTTTAAAAAAAAAAAAAAAAAGCTAGTCATCACTTTTGTTGTTTTGTTCTCTGTGCCGAAGCCAATGTCACATCACATTCTTCATTTTGATGCCTCCGTCGCTTCCCCTCTGTGACTCTTGTCTTTTCAGTTGGCTGACCTCCGTGTTCACACAGGCAGCCATGTCAGAGCGGTATCTCTCGCTCCTATCTTTACTCCATTAGTTTACAGCAGAGCAGAGGGACGAGGCACCGGAGATTTATCCCTCGCAAGAGCACAAAGGTCTGGTCACGGCAGCGGTGAAAAGAAAATGGATCAAATAAACAGCTTCCACCTCAGGACACTGCTCACTGAGAAGGAAACCACCGGCCTTCGATTTTTTTTTTTGGAGTGATGCTGCTCGCTATGCGGTAACACAGGAAATCAAATCTATGACTAACATGGCGTAACATAATGTCACATACATGACTAGGCATTAATGCTTTGTTCTTCTGCTCCTTTGAGTAGTTTTAAGAGTATAAATCTGCGTGGAAAAACACCACATTTGGACAAAAATGAGCCTTTTCCTTGTGATCAGATGCATCCACACACTAAATAGAGGGAGTTATGGTAGGCGGGACCTTGGGTAATCATTTTAACAGAATAATCAGCTTACAGGAGAGAACACTGTTGTATTGTGCAACGCTAAGTCACGAGGCGTGAGTATGCAGAAAGGGAAACAGGAGTGTGAAGAGATAAGACAAGCTGAGGTTTTGTCCTCAAAAACTGGCACAAAGCCCCGAGCATTTCAATAAACTGGAACGGAGAAAGAAATTCAGACCAGTAGGAAAAAGAAAGGAGGAGAAGTGATGGAAGGAAGAGATGCAGGAAAAGTATCGAGCAAAGGTGTGAGGAACGTGCTAAATATAGGGCTTGTAATGCCTAAATTGGACCTTGGATGAACAAACTAAAGATCTATCAGAAGTAGGGTCAATATACATCACAAAGGGAAGAGATTGATTGTAATATTTTTGGCTTGTGATCCTTTAAAATAGATCAATGTCTACTCGTGACTCCTGGCCTCGTTTGTCTTTCGCATATTGTTTTATTTAAAGGATTTTTAGAGGCCTGAAGATGAGCAAGTATCAGTATTTGGCAAAAATAGCAAAACAAAGGGCTGAAAAATGCTGACGCCAGCAGGCTGGAATGAAGAAAAACAATACTTGGTTTAACGAAATACTTGAAACAAACTGATTTATATTGGGGGAAAAAGTAAAGAGAAGAAAACAATCTGTGCTTGCAGATTGTTTCCCTTTTTTTTAAGAACATAAGACTTTAAGGACTTAAGTTACAGGCAAAAAATGACTTGGTAAGAAGATTTCTGCAGTAATCTTGTGACCTTCAGATTTATGTTGGAGTCACCACACAGAAGAGAGAAATTAAACACGTCAGAAAGTATATGAAAAGTCTTGCAACGGTTCGATAAGGGATGCAACACAGACGCTGTGACGTCTACCTGTCCCTTACAAAACATTTTTTTAAATATAATTTGAGACTTTGATAAATCCAGGGCCATGATTGGGACTCGTTTTCTAATCGTATACATATAAAAGGCAGGATGTGTACGCTGCCTGACAGACTAAGCTCAGGGGTACAAAAAGCCCTGCGCTTGCTGCTTCACAGGTGCTCCGCTGTCACTCGAGCGTGGGCGGATTTGGCCCTGTGAGAGGCAGCGTGGGTAGCTGGTGCAACGGTCAGCTGCTGACCTGTCATTTTCTGCACTACGGGGAAACACGCTAATTACACACAATTAGCTGTTCAGTAATAACCTCGGTTAGGAGGCTACGAAAATAGTCTTTAAATGCATATACATGAGACGTACAAACAGATGCCTCAGAAATATTCCTTCTGTAGCAGAAACTGAGTTTAAAGCCACATAGACACACACCAGCAGGCCGGAGCTGGACAGCACACACATTAACTTTCTTTATCCAAGCAGAAAGTAAACAACACGAGCAGTCCTACTCAAAGTCCACAGTGTGACTCTTTGTGCCCTTCCTGTCAGGAGTTTTGTGTGCCTGTACTGTAGTTACACACTACACTTACTGCTGACCTACTTATAAGGCTGCTTATCACCACCAGATCCACCTGCACCACCACAACTCTTTCACACACCTGCATGTGACATCAGCGTATGTGGAAGCCACTACTCTTACTTATAAACTTACATTTTTACTTAAGACTGTATATGGTTAATAGTTTGAAGCCATAGTTTACGGTTTGTGGAGGTCATGTTCCCTGGAGTATTTCTGGGTATTTGTGGGCTTATTGACATGAGGGGGAATTTCCGTACATGTCTTGATGGATACAGATACTTTCTGTATCCATCCATTTCACAAAATTGTCTTTATTCAATTAGTATTCTTATTAATGCTAGGGCTGTCATCGATTAAAATATTTAATCAAAAATTAATCACACGTTTTTTTATCTGTTCAAAATGTACCTTAAAAAGGAGATTTGTCAAGTATTTAATACTCTTAACATGGGAGAGGGCAAATATGCTTGCTGTATGCAAATATATGTATATATTTATTATTGGAAATCAATTAACAGCACAAAACGATGACAGATATTGTCCAGAAACCCTCAGAGGTACTGCATTTAGCATAAAACAATACGCTCAAATCATAACATGGCAAACTGCAGCCCAACAGGCAACAACAGCTGTCAGTGTGTCAGTGTGCTGACTTGACTATGACTTGCCCCAAAACTGCATGTGATTATCATAAAGTGGGCATGTCTGTAAAGGGGAGACTCGTGGGTACCCATAGAACCCATTTTCATTCACATATCTGGAGGTCAGAGGTCAAAGGACCCCTTTGAAAATGGCCATGCCAGTTTTTCCTCGCCAAAATTTAACCTCCTTCACGACAAGCTAGTATGACATGGTTGGTACCAATTGATTCCTTAGGTTTTGTAGTTTCATATGAGAACAGTATCTCCACTCTAGCTTTAAAACTGAGCCCGCCACAACCTCCGAAATGTCGAATGCGTCAAAGAAATTAGTGGCGTTAAGATGATTATGCGTTAACGCGTTATTATCGCGTTAATGTTGACAGCCTTTTTTATATTGTAATTTTTTTCCCCTTCCTATGCACAGTTTACTCTGCACTGTAATAGAAAAGCTCTATTCATACCATTCTAAATCTAATACCTGATGATGCTTTCACAGGTTTTGCAGAAGCAAGAAAGACTCATTTTGGGCTTCACAAACCAACGAGCTGAAACTCTGAAACCAGACAGCTAAAGTTAGACTCTGAAAGCAGCTACCAGAACAACAACAACAGCCACTGTAACTGGACAATTTGACAGAGGAAACTGGCTCTGATAGATTGGTAGTACTGCAACAAGCTGATGAGAATCTATAGAAAGCTCCAACCAGATAAGAGTGCCCTGTTCAATCATTCACTAAGGAGTTATTGCTTTATTGAACAAGGAGCTTCTTACAATGTCAATGTGGTTAAGTCAATATGCACCACACTGTTAACTGGTAATGTGGCTGCACAGAGGCAGAACAATACCTTCCTGTGTTTCTCTTGTATACAGTGGATAAGATTATTCTGACTCTACATTTGAGGAGATTATGTATGTCTTATTTCCAGACGTAAGCAGGTGCATGTGATGAAATACAGTAGCACTGGATTCTTTAATTGAATTTCAAAGTTCATCCGTGACCTTGGAGACAGCAGTTGATAAAACAATCTCAACTCAAGGTTCATTATGTGGCTGTTCTTGAGTTTGTTTCATCCGATCACATGGTTTTCATCAGTTAAAGGAGTTGGCCCAGTTGTCATGGAAATGTAGATGTCATCACCATCTTTCAGATTTCAGCACGACGTAGAATCTGTTTGAGAGCACGACCTGAAGCTAGATTTATACTTAAAGCAAGGACTCTTTAATAGGAGTTCTGCCATAGCTACCCAGAGTGGAGGTTTTCATTTATATATTTCAGTGGTGGATTTCACCACCACGACACTAAACAGTCTAAACGGTCTATTCCAGAAAGCAGGATTAACGCACTCTGAGTCTAACCTTGAACTCTGAGTTGACTAATTCTGAGGTGGTAAACTCAGTTTTCGGTTCCAGAACAGCTGATCACAGTCAGTTCAATCAACTCTGAGTGACGGGTGAATAAAAACAGCCGTTATCAATGGAGTTCTGATAATCTGATTCATCATGGCAACAGGGAAAAGTGTCAACAAGTTAAAACAATAAAGTTTTATTCAGTTTTGTCCATTAATTCATCTTTTACCAGACTTACAGTTCCTTAATGATGAAGTGGTAGAATCTCAATGTGTAGGCTATAGCCTACATTACATTTTAAATATAACCTCAAAGGGACAAAACACAGGTGCCACTGAAGTAGGCTTGTCGCGGTAGTCCGGTGTTACACGGTAGTCGGGCACACACCGATTACATTACGCCCCCACTGTCGTTTTGCCTTTTTTTTACAGAAATAAAACCCATTTAGTTCATTTTGGCGTATCAGCGGCGTGTTATCAATAGATAGTCGGACGACGGACGCTACAAACTGACAGTGAATGCTCCATACGGAGTCTCAGCTCAGAGCAGCAGGTGTCATATTTCACACACACAGGAGGAGAGAGAGTTGACAGACCGAGAGATGGCGGAGGACTTTATGTCGAAGCGAAAAGCAAACTTTTGGCGCCTATTTGGCAATATCTGAGATTTAAACCCAATGCTATACGGGAACCATAATATTAATCAGGCAATCTACGCGAGGAGGACGGAGCGGTCACAGCCGGTGTGGAAACATGTGGCTCCGCAGCAAAAGCTGGACCGGAGAGGCCAGACACACAGCCACCCGATATTAAAGATCAAAGTAAGCGAGGTCACGCCTGAGCCACAATTTACATGATTCTTAATCTATCTGGTACTTCCATCTGCTGATGAAAATCATATGATATGATCAAAAGCTCCAGAACAGCTATTAAAACGGACCTTTAAGTTGAGATTGTGAAGCTTTTGCTGTGTCAGAGAAGTGTTGATTCAGATCTGTGGTCATTTCTGAGGTTACAATTTGCGATACAATTTTATAATTACACAATATCTTCAGGTGTTCCTGCTATTTTAGACCCACGTCTATACACAAAGCACTGTGCTATCTACACTTAGGAGCAAACCAACATACTCTACCTGATATTTGTTCTTCTACCTCACCAACTTCAAAATAAAAGCCTCCCTATATCAAATTTGACAAATGTATTTGCTGCATCTGAACAGTATCAACAGTATAAAATGTGTCAGCACTTTTTTTTATTCCGTTTCTAATATAGACGAGGACAATGAACCCTCGCCCTTTCTGTAATAAATAAATCCTGCTACACCTTTTCTGTTATCAGAGATGTAGCCGAGCCTCCACTGCTGGCTGTCGCATTGCCGGAGTGGCTGCGATAATGATCTGAGAAGCAGACAGTGCAGCTCAGGGAAGGATTAGACCACAGCAGTGGGTACAGTAATAACAGCTGCTGCCGTGGCAATGCCCCACAGTCAACGAACAGGAACAAAACACCCGTTCAGCTCTACAGGGCATAAGGAAAAAAAAAAAAAAAAGAGAGAGATAGACCGTCTTCCTTCTTTCATTTTTCCTTGCTTATCCAATTTTCTCTTGTGTTTTGACCGCTTTTTCTCATCATGGCTGAGCAGAGTAATTGGACGTTCCCCCCTCGCTCCAGCTGTGCAGCGCTTTCAAGTGGCGAAGAGCTACGTGTTGAATAAGCGAGCCGGCGATGAGGCGGCATAATGAGGCTGCAGTATTTAATTGTTTAAAAAAGACACATGAAAAGAAAATGCACACTGCAGGACAGATGTTCTGAGTTTTCTGTTTCCTTTCTCTAATGTTGGAAAGTGAAAACTATGTTTGTGAAACAGGAAGTAAAGTGCGTCTTCGGGGATGTGCGTGTTGGACTCACCAGCACCTCCTGGCCTCCTCCTGCTCTTTCCACGCTCAGGTGTTCATCGGAGCCCTTCAGCTTCCTCACCTGAAACCAAACACACACATACGGACAGGTTAATGGAAAAAATAGAGAAGAAACATGACGAAAACTTGTGCTTCTCTGCAAGGCACCAGGGAAGGTACTGAATGGTTTGTTGAGTATGAAATACTTTATAGTACAGGACTCATTATAATGGAACTTAATGCAAACACAACCTTATTGGAGAGTCAGAAGCGTTCCCCTTTTTTACTGTTTTTTTTTTGTCTTTTTTCTTCATATTTCTCACAGATTTATGACCATGCTATTCATAGTTATTCGTCTTCTTTTGACAGGGGCCATTAAAATGTAGCAGGTTTTTATATCATACAGACTATAAACAGTCTAGCGCCTACAATTCAACATGAAATTCCTGCAGTCCTGGACAGCTTTACTGTACAAAGGGAGTTTCATCCGACAAGTCAACAAATATAATCACTATTTGGCACGGTGGGCAGTCATGGGCACTCTGCTTTTAGCCAGAATCAGCAGCTTTAAAGAAGTTCATTTGTCTTTCCTCTTCTTTCTAGAATGACATCTCGCTAATAAGATGTAATGGGGTTGGGCAAAACAATACAAACACCTTTCAATTTAATGCATTCCAATAAAACAAAACGTATGTACGACCTTAAAGAGGACCTATTATGCTTTTTGTGCTTTTTCCCCTTTCCTTTAGTGTGTTATATAGTTTTTGTGCATGTAAAAGGTCTGCAAAGTTACAAATCCCAAAGTCTACAGCAAAGGGAGTTAGTCTCCCTCCCAGAAACACTGCTCCTGAACAGCCTGAAAACACCTCGCTTGAGGTCCCGCTTTTTCTTCCGTAACGGAGCGGAGCTGGAGCGGAGCTGGAGCGGAGTCCAAAGAGTTTGGTTCAGGTGACCAATCATAACAGTGGGCCAAGCTGAGGGGCATGAGCTCAAACAGTGCATTGCAGACAGAGGGTGAAAAGAGGTGCTACAGCACAGCTGGTTATGAGGAAAATAACATTAAAGCACATAAACATGTTCTAGTAGTTCCAAAATACTAGTATAATCCTGAAAATAAGCAGTATAGGTCCTCTTTAAAATTTACCACAGAGTTGACTCAACACCTGTCTGACACTGTCAAAATAAAAACAAAACTTTATGAGCTTAACAAAGCTGGGATTTATAGCAGGTCTGTTGTATTGAATTATATTAGATTGTACAGATTTGCAACATTTTACAACACTGGAAATGTCCAGGAGCATTTTTTGCAAAAGCTGTTGACTAGTAAACATCAGAGCTCAAACATATTTCAAGCATCCCAACATCAGCTTGTTCATTCACAGCTGCAGCAAAAATACACCTTCACAGCTTCCATGTACAAAAATCAACTTAAATACTTAAAAGTTTGCCAGAGAGATAATGAAGTTTGGATTATTTCTCTCATTCTCCACTGGATCAGGCCAAAGAGGATGCACCTCACAAGAGATACTGACAGCAAGCACACATACATACACAGACTAATCCCTTGAGGCCCACACTGAACCCCCCCAAAGATTCCCAAATATTAATCCATGATATTAAAAAAGAAAAACTGGTTGTGGATAAAAGGTAGTTGCTACCACACCCAACACAGTAATCTTTCAGAAATGAGCCCACGGAGACGTGAAGAGGACAGTCAAACCAGGGGACATTTAGCGACACACTCATCCTCGAATAAAGCAGCATGAGCGCGCTGCCATATTTCCCTAAATCTCTAAGTCTTCTGTCAGTTGAAGTGCTAAAAATATTCTCGAATTAGACGAGCAAGAGAAGTTACACATGACACGGGGAGGCTGAGCTCTGCAGGGTGTCAGTCCTGGATTTTTACATCTTTTACATTTTGTCCCCGTTTCTTTGTTTTTAAATTCATCCAGCCTCGCTGTTGTGGCTTCTTTTTTATATCTTTTCTCACTTGTTGACTATTTTCACTAAATGTGGCATGATTTATTTTCATGCTCGATGTATCTGCTGCAAGACTTCATAGAGAAAACCAAGATGATGAGAATGACAGGAGGAAGAAAGAAAGCCAGGAGAGAGCTTTAAAACTCTACAGGAAATGTTAAATGAGACTCATGGGAGATGATGCCATTTGAATTGAAAAATGTCACCTTTAGACTCACTGAAAAAGCCAGTGGACTAAAAGCAGAACAGAAAAGAAAGAAAGAGAGGGAGACTTTTCGGGACTGTGCAGAGGCTTTTCACCTGGTGGAGGACCTGCTCCTAAACACAGACTGACAAATTGCTGAACTCGTGAACCTGACCTGAGTTTACTGAAATGGGTCACATTTATAAACAGACACACAGGAGAACAGAGGCCTGTACTACGAAGCAGGATTTGGCGTTATCGAGGAAACTTCAGGGTTAACTCTGGGTTTTCGGTACTACGAAGCTGGTTCACTTCTTACCGGGATAGATCGCCATGGTAACTTATGCTGAACGGCTAACCTGCTCCGGAGCAGGTTATGTTCCGGATAAGAGATCGACTCGTATAAAAGCACCTCCTACTGACCAATCAGAGCTCAGTGAGGCGATTGTGTTACGATATTACACACATACGAAGAAATTTAAGTCATAATCCAGGCTAAAAACAACACAGTTTAAACTGACAAATACAAGAAGGACAGCTGACTTTATGTTGTGGGTGTTTACCGCTTTGAATTATGTTTTTATATTTATTCTTTTTACTTGCTCTTGAGTCCGTTTCACACCGTCAGAGATGGGGGAAGCAGGTGAAAGGATGTTTAAATACTCATAGACGCAATTAAATTTTCTTTGGGTAAATCATGACTAATCAATTCATATTTGACATTCTTAAACGCTACTTATATTTACACGACTATATCTGACTTTTGAGAGTTCCATTAAATGAATAAGTCTGTTAATTTACGCATTCACACATCGGGAGTTTTTTTATTTTGCCAACTGTCCTTCCTGCATTTGGCAGCTTCAACTGTGTCACTTTTAGCCTGGATTAAGTGTTTAATCTCTTCATATTTGTCTAATATAGTTTCTTCCTTTGTTAAATGTGTCTCTCTGCCTGTCCGTCAGTGGTCTTGTCCATGTCTGTGATTGGTCAGATGATGCAAACACCAACTCGTTCATGTGAACGCGCTCATAACGAGATTGGAAAACCCTGAGTTGATTTACCGAGTTGATAACCAGCTTCGTAGTACAGTTTAGCGAGATCTCGTTTGTTAGGGTTAGTGAAGCCAGATAACGAGAAGATACCCTGGGTATGTTGAACTCGCTTCGTAGTACAGGCCTCAGGAGCCAGTTGCATGGACTTAGTTTAAGACTAGTCTTGGCCATAGACTGGTTTTAGATTGTCAGGATAGACTAGTATAAGTAACTGTTTATCCATTACTTTTTACTTACTGCAGTGCACGACAGGCTATCCAAGTCAGTCTTAGATTAGTTTCTCATAGGGAAGCTTTATGCAACAGGTACGTTTAAGCGTCTACAGCATGTCGGACTTTAATTTATATCTCAGGCAGAGACAAGGTCTATTCTTATGCCACCGGATCCAGTGAATCTTCAGGGAAATGTGGATGCTTTCTGCTCACTTGTCTTCCTGAGGATCATACGCCAGGAGCTTGGACCAGAGTCATGTTTACAACTTTGTTACTGCAAGTGTGTGTGCGTGAGTGTGTGTGTTTTACCTTGGCACTGCTGTCAGAGTGGCGTCTGGCACACGCTTGGAGCTGACTGATCCAGAACTGCTGCTCCTTGGCGTCGGAGGCTACAAAGACAGACAGAATAAAAACACATTAATAAAATTACAAGTCTTAACTTCCTTTACACGCACAAGACATTAGAATCACCCATAAACCCTTACATGAGTTCACAGTCAGGTCAATATGCAGTTATAAGAAAGCCATCTGCCGTAAAGTGTCTCCACATCCATTCAATTTTTATTATTGTACTCTGACTCCCATTTCCGCAGATGAACTTTTACACTATTACCCGACGTTTATGTAGAGCACTAAACATCAGCTGGAGGAACGAGATACCAGCTATCACAAGATTATTTTAAAATTTTAAAATGCTGTTATTTTTGAGGACACGGAGATCATGTCCTTGATAACTTTTCAAAGAATTTGGGAGTTTTATGAACCTAGGAGGAGTTATACAGGTAATAATTAAACAGTGAGTATTTAATTGGCTGATTCAAAATCATTTTAGACTCAATTTAAGCCAACAAAATAAATAAATGACAAATAAATTCACTGTTCCCGCACCAGAAGTCAATTCTTGGTATTGTAGCGAGGGCTTGGAAAGTTAATTTAGTCCTTAAAGGGACTGTTTGTAACTTTGTAAGCGTATAAATGTAGCGGGTCGGCACACATGCTCGCATATGCGCGCTCGCGTGTGGCCGCTGTCTCGTCTCCTCTGCCTGCTCGCCTTCACTCAGACAAAGCGCGCGTCCTCGCTGTCTCGCTCCACCTCTAGACGTGAACGCGCTCTCTCTACACACTGAAGAAGAGTTAGTTTAGCTCTGAGAATATCTAGTGAATGCACAGGGGCCGTTTGTTCAGAAATAACTGCTGCAGCTCCTCCAGACCAACAGAGGTTTTCCGTGTCTTGTGAAGTGACGGAGCTCTGCAAGTCACGTTGTCTTCTCGTTACCGACCGGGTGCCGGTGTCTCCTCTGCTCTCTCCGGCTGCGGGCAGAGAGAGCAGAGACACGCTGCAGAGCCCCGCTGCCTCAGCCTGCACTTAGGCAGGAAAAGCCAACACTAGGATCAGATCTAAATCATGTTCATGGAGAGACCTTCGTCTGGTCAGCTAACATTACTGCCAAGCAGCTGAAATATAGAGTGATATTGTGGTTTTAGCTGACGTGCGTCGCCTCACTGTTTTGAGCGACGCTCGTTTAGGTATATTTAGAGCGAGCAAGCGCGAGCCCGACGCTGACTTTTGTTGATTTCACGGCCACAGGTGTCACTGTTAACAAGCATTTCTGAAAGTTACAAATAGTCCCTTTAAAGCTATGAAATGTCAGAATGCCTGTTTGAAGGTGATGTCTTCCAATGTCTGATCAACAGTCCAAAACCAAAAGATATTCAGTTTACAATTACATAGAACAGAAAAAAGCAGCAAATCATCACATTTAGAAGCGTGTTGTTGAATCGTTGCAGCTCTAGACTCATGAGCTCAGTATTTATCAACTCCTTGTTAGGCCCCTTTTTATCAAGTACTGGTAGCTGTAAACACCAAATTCATATCTGTTGCAGCTTCCTGTAAATAATTTATATCTTAATAATTAAGCTCCAACAATCTAAAGATCAGCTTCAACCGGTCTGAACCGACCAAAAGTGTTTTGACCCCAAACCTGGTCTACAGAGAGGAAACGTGGCATGATAGCAAGCAGAGAGACAAACCCACACACACATATAGCATTTAGGGCAGGTGGTGAGTGTGTGAGGTTTCAAGTGTGGTTGGTTTCATTTCATTTTTTATGGGGCAGCATCTCTAGCAAACAGCTCTTCTTTTAGGCACTAAAGTTGCTTTCCGTGTAATTTCAAGATTTTCAAGTTAGGTTTAACCCAAGCTTAAGGCTTCATTTGTCCCAAAAGGCAGATCTGAGGACAACAGATGCACATTAAAAGCACTGAAGGAATAGTAATGGTAAATACGCTTATTTTGGTTTGGATTGATAGCACTCTCCTATCTGTCGGTTCAATATAAAGCTATAGCCAGCAGCCGGTTATCTTAGCTTAACATATATACTGGAAGCGAAGGGGAAAACATCAAGAAATCAAAGTGTTATCACGACAAGCTAGATGCTTCCTCTTGTTTCCAGTTTTGTGCCAAACCGGCTGCTGGCTATAGCTATATTTACTGTACAAACATGAGACTGGTATATGTCTTCTTATCCAACTCTTCCATTCCTTTGACTGTATTTAAATTGCAGAGTGCATTAAATGATCAGGGAACCAGCATAACCATTACAGAGCAGGTTTAAAGGAGGAGTTAACTTTTTAAATGTAAATAGTGACTGCCTTAAGCTGTGCTGTGAAGAAATCAGTGATGACGACCTGCTGGATGGGATGTCAGTGATCTCATTAGTAGCCAAATGGTTATTCAACTTGCCATCTATCTACCCGGCCATGTGATCCTGTTGCCTTCTGAATGATGTCCTGAGGGCTGTGTATCACATCTGAACCTCTTCATTTTCTCCTCTATGCTAAATCGAACATTCAGTATTCAAGAGACAGCGGCGATTCATTTGGCCGATTTGCGAGCAGCACAGGAAGCAGCTTGATACTCTCTGCATGCTTGTGCTTTTTTCCCCCCTGGCGCAGAGACAATACACCCTGTTATCTAAAACACAAATAGCCAGTTGAAGCCTAGACTTGCTGACTAACACAGCGAGCTGCAGCTCTTCCCAGTTGAAGGAGACGCTGACTGTCTGCTTGTTTTGACCCGCTCACAGGTCAGACGGGAAAATAATATCCTTTCGGATCCCATTTCACTGACTAATTATTAGAGAACAATGTCTTTGATGGGTCTGATAACACTGAGTTCAGGCTGTAGGTCAATCCCAGCAGGAGCACCCACAGAAGAAAAGAGTAACAAGACATGATTGCACCTCAGATTATTATGCAAAATACTGCATCTGGTGCTTCTTTTCTACCTTCATTTACTACTGAAATAAACAAAAACACATCACTCAAACTTTCATTATTAAGTAGAACTACCTACAATCAAACACTTAAAAAAACTCACCTAACAGAACCATCTCTCCCAGCAACAGAAGGGAAGGTGTGTGGCAGCTAATCAGTACACCTGAGCACTGCTTTGTTTGAGGACGCGCTTGATTTTGTGACCCTATTTGATCAGTGGTCAGGTAGCTACTACAAAAGCCCCAAAAACTCACCCAAAATCTCTTTCTTTTTGCAAACACAGTCATGTATTCATAACTTATTAACCACGGCTAGTAGTGATTTAGTTTACATGCACAATTTTACTTCACCTTCTGCTGATCTCACATACTGAAGTTGTGTAGACGTTTTTAATTTCGTCAGTCTTTTCAGTGATGCATAAAGCTGTACAAGATTACACATAATTACGAACAATTATAGCCACCAAAAACTGCACTTTCAATATGCATATAGGCATGTGAGCTTTGTTTTTTTCAAATAGACTTAAACACACCCCGTCCACTATGATCAGTCAATAAAATTGTTTTGGGTTCTATACCACAGTGAAGTCTGCAGATGCAGGCTTCACCAGAGGGTCCTTCAAGGGCTCATAGCAGCACTTACGAGCACCCTTGCAGAAAGAAAAATAGGAATGGGACACCGTGAGCCTTTACAGACCCTCACATGAATGTACACATCAGACCCACAAGACCGAGGGTGGAAAATAGAAAAACAAAACTTAGGACTTAAAGGGGACATATCATGAAAAACTCACTTCTTTATCTTGTTCCTGTTAGATACTGTTTCTTTAATAGGTTCTTCATTGACGTAGTTTGAATTTTTTGGTCAAACATTTATCTACCTAATAATTTAAATAACATTATGACATTATTTATCGTGATAAATTATAGGTGATTATAGGGTTAAAGCATTAATACAGACATTTGTGTTTTGTATTTTTTCTTGTATGCTACCATTATTATGGAAAGCATGATAACCGACTTTATCATTATTTGTAATTTTTAAGATGATATAAATGTATATAAATGCAGGAAATTCAGCATTTCACACAACTACTTCAGTCACTCGTAGCACAACTGAGGGTAACACCATTAATGCCTTTGAGAAGAGACTGTGTGAATGTGTGTGAATGTTTTAATCATATTTATGCCGTACGACCTGGTTTGTTTGAAGCATACTGAACTCTTTAATTCACTCGTTTAAACTCTGGTTGTCAGACATTTTCATTGAGGTATTGTCAGTATTCTTCTCCTGATTTTCCTCTAAAGAAAAGCTTTAAATGAAATGCAGCGCTCTCTTTTAGTGACTGGATAACGAGGATGGATAGCTTGTGTTTTTTGACATGCTGCTGGAAGGTATTTTCAACGTATGGAAAATTCAATTCGCACTTGTCAGTCACGCCTCCGACATCTGCCGCAGTCATGAAAACACCTACAAAGGGCCTCTTTAAGTGAAGAGGCAACTCTGAGAAAATGAGACGTTCACAAAAACTCCTGACAAGTGCCGCGTTGGAGACGCTGCCGCTCTCGCCTCTCCGGGGAGAACAGAGTATTCACACAGAAACACCTGTGCCGAGCTGCTTTTCTGCAAAAAAATCCCAAGTACCAACCTTCTCCACTCATTCCTTGTTGTCATCATCCACAGAAACCACTCACTCTAAAGGGGCCACTTACCCGGAGAGTGAGCGAGCGTCTAAATCAGATATTTTTTCTCTGTGATGTGCACAAGCCCAGCTGTGATTAAAGATAATTAGTTGTCTGTATTGAGCGGAGCAGTGTGGCTATGCTAATACGCACCTGTTCGCATGGTGACGCAAGAGATGTGCACGCTGCTTAGCATGGAGCGGGACGCGCTGTTCTCATTCAGGGAGAATACTGTGATACTGATGAAAATTTCAAAAGCTGGTTTTGTGTCACAAGAGGTGCAGACTTAGAGGGGACATGCTGACAGCTCTATTTGTGTGATGAATGCATGCGCTGTAAACCGAGGGGACTAACAGCGACGTGAGAAGCTGGTCCCTCTGCCCATTTAAAACGAGCAACAATAGACACTCGCGCTGGTCTGTGTGTCTTATTTAAATGTCAATATCCATCCCGGAGAGACGGCTGAACAGTATCCGAACACTACCGAGTGAAAGAGAGAGAGAAGACTCAGTCAATGACAGCACCACTATCATCGTCTAATTACACCCATTTTAATTACAGCATTGCGAAAGATGTTATTGGTTACGATAATGGTACGTCTGCGATTTAATGCTCGGACCAGCAGTTAGATCTGATTAAAGTGCTTGGAGATATTATGAGCGAGGCGCTCTAAAAGGTATACTTCAAGAAAATGGACAAGCTGACAAGGACTAGAGAGGTTAGTAGGGTGGCCCAGCAATTACAGCAAGCTCATCAAAATGACCCTGTAATTATTCATACTAATCCAGTAACACTAGATTATAGAACTGTAGAGACATGGCGGTGCAACATGGCAGACTGTGTGAAGATGACCCGCTCCCTGTTTAGACATAAGTGGCTCATTCGAAGGTTACAAAAACACAATGATTCTTATTCTCAGGTGATTATACAATAAAGAAAACATACTGTTATACAGCTCTTTTTAGCTTTCCCTCAGAGAGTTGGATGAGAAGATTGATGCCACACTTGGACATAACAGGGGTGTCGATCTTCTCATCTAACATCTAATCTAAGAAAGCCAAAATGTAAAAATCACGTAACACCAAAGAAATAAATGCTGTTGTAAATGCTAAATGCATTTTGTCAGATTTGTAGTGAGGAGCGTGGTTTATAACACTCAATCATTAGGACGGGTTTCTGCATCAAAATATTGCAATTTGTTTTTATCCTTATGATGCACCATGACGACGGTGTCAGGCATCCTAATCAGACACTTTGATAGCCGAACACAACTTGACCCTTTCATTGGCCAACTGTCTCATTGAGGCATCGCATGATAAATAGCTTAATTTGCCATCTGTGCATTCAGACATGATTAAATTCCCACTGCTCTTCACCTTTGCTCGGCAGCAAAACACAAGGCCCGACAGTCTCCCTGCATCCGCTAATGAAATACTCCCTTTATATTACTGTGCTTTAGCTAATTACACTTTGGTTTAGAGCCAGAAAACCCCCTCCGGCTACTTTACAGCTGTGTTAGATGTCACATATAAGTCCCCTGATGGACCAAACTAGATGTTCTTGCATTTTTATTGAAACATTACATTAAGAGTTGGGATCAATTGTTGCACAGAAGACGAAGAGATGGAAGAGATGTCAGAGGTCCTTCAACAACAACAAAAAACAGGTATATATAAATTATATTTCCTTGACTTATATAAATGTAGGCTGTCAAAGTTACGCTATAATAATGCATTAACGCAGATTTGTTTTAACGCCACTGATTTCTTTAACGCATCTTGCATAATATGAAACTAGAAAACCTAACAAATCCACTGGTACCAACCATGTCTTACTTACTTACGCTAAATTTTGGCGAAGAAAAACTGTCATGGCCATTTTCAAAGAGGTCTCTTGACCTCTGACCTCAAGATATGTGATTGAAAATGGGTTCTCTGGGTACCCACGAGTCTCCCCTTTACAGACATGCCCACTTTATGATAATCACATGCAGTTTGGGGCAAGTCATAGTCAAGTCAGCACACTGACACACTGACAGCTGTTGTTGTCTGTTGGGCTGCAGTTTGCCATGTTGTGATTAATCACGTTTAAATATTTTAATCGATTGACAGCCCTAATATGTATATACACTCACCGGCCACTTTATTAGGTACACCTTGTTAGTACCGGGTGGTCTTCTGCTGCTGTAGCCCATCTGCTTCAAGGTTGGACGTGTTGTGCGTTCAGAGATGGTATTCTGCATACCTTGGTTGTAACGAGTTGTAACGGTTATTTGAGTTACTGTTGCCTTTCTATCATCTCGAACCACTCTGCCCATTCTCCTCTGACCTCGGACATCAACAAGGCATTTCCATCCACACAACTGCCGCTCACTGGATATGTTCTCTTGTTCGGACCATTCTCTGTAAACCCTAGAGATGGTTGTGCGTGAAAATCCCAGTAGATCAGCAGTTTTTGAAATACTCAGACCAGCCCGTCTGACACCAACAAACATGCCACGTTCAAAGTCACTTAAATCCCCTTTCTTCCCCATTCTGATGCTCGGTTTGACCTTCAGCAAGTCGTCTTCACCACCTCTAGATGCCTAAATGCATTGAGTTGCTGCCATGTGATAGGCTGATTAGCTATTTGTGTTAACAAGCAATTGAACAGGTGTGCCTAATAAAGTGGCCGGTGAGTGTATATATATAGTTCAACAAATACCATTAACATTTTTAAATCTTCAGTATAATAGTATTTAAATTATGCTCTAATCTAACAAATCTATAACTCTTAGAATCTGAAAATATGTTTAATACATGTCTAATATTTTTTTAGTACATTTCTCTTGTGTTGTTCTTCCACATAACTAAGACTATATTTGCATAAACAATAGGCTATACGTCAAATTATTCCGGTATATCCTCTATCTTGTAAGGGGTCCGTGGCAGAAAAAAGTTTGAGAACCTCTGATTCAGAAAATAATAAATCATGCTTAAATCATTCTTTCCATAATAATGTTAGTAGACAAAAAAAAGCCACTTAAATGTAAATGAATCAAACTGAAACACTGAAACGCCGTCGCCTAAAGGTAGCTACAGATTCTGTGTATCCAGTATCTTCTTACACCAGTTAGCGACAAGGAAACTTGTTCAAACCCCTCTTGAGAAAAAAGGTATCAACAGGAGAATAAAGGTGGCATTTAGAGCTTCAGACAGAGCGTCAGTGTGTGAGACGATACGCAGTTACAAATACTGCAAAATGACTCCTGACTGAACCTTGAAGGTGGGCCTTTCAGGGATTCCCATGGTAACCAATACCAGATCTGAAGCCAGCTAATCTTAATCACCAACTGTTGAGGACGTACATCTGAGTCTCTTTGTACCCTGCTGTTTGAGCAAATTGAAGTTTTTAGTACAAGTGCTGCTGCGATTATTTTCAAAGGAGGAATATTTAAAAATCGGTGTTTTTGTTGTTGGGGGTCTTTGGCGCCGGTCAAACCTCTAAACAGGCTTTGGGTTTGTTTAGCTGAGCCGCATCAAAAGATTGCTTTTCTCGCTCAATGGCTTTCTTGATCATTCTCGAACCTCACTGAAGCGTTGGGAATGGAAATACCTCCGCCCGTGAGCTACTCAGCCTCAACGTCTTCTCCTTCTCTGTTGGATCATTGTTTCCTCTTAGCTCAATACACATGGATCGCAGAGTTATTCAGGGAATATAGGCCAAGTTATTCTGATATCCTCCCCCTCGAGAGTGTAAGGGGACATTCCAGCGGCTCAAGTGGAGCAACAGTAAAAAGGAGTTTCTCTCGCTTCGGTGGATACAGGTCACTGAAAGCAAAAGGCCTTCAACACAGTGACCAGCTACAGGCTCTTTTTCTGGCACTGGGTCCTTAAAGCGATATTTCACTTTGGTTTAGATGTAATGCTTTGGCCAAACATGTCTTCTTACTACTCAACATACAATGCTTTTTACAAAACTGTACATGGATGTGGGAGGCGCTTTTCAAATTCCTTGCACAATAAAAATGCTGAAAAATGAAGCAACGTATATAAACGTTCACATAAGTTACTTACAAAGTTAGCACTTCACAAAAGGTATTAAATGTCAGTATTTTTTGCACTTTTTTTTTACTATGTTTGTAAACAACAGTCTGTACTTTCATTATCCTGACACTTAAAATAATTTAGCAGTTATTTTAATATACTTTTTAGCAAGTTGCACCATCTTGAAATGACACAACTTTGTTCCATTGTACGCAAGTAAATTGACAATAAAGTTGAATTCCGATTAGTTAATTAAACATTTGGTCATCACAGCCCACAACCCAAACTCAAATAAATAGCAGGGCTGCTCGATTATGGAAAAAAATTGGAATCATGATTGTTTTGGTCAATATTGAGATCACGATTATTTAACACGATTACTCATTGACTTTAGAAACGTCATGCATTTAGAAAGAACATTTTGTAGCCTACATTGTAAGGTTAAATGTGTCAATCTGGTGCACGGTTCCATATTTCAAGACGGGTCAGGTGGGTTGCCGACAGTCCGCCCCGGGAGCAGGGAGCCTTGTCCCTCACGCAAGGACAGCGAGCACTAAAAAGCAGCAATTAGGTCGGGGCAAGGGCTGCTGTAGAGCGCCACCTTCACCCCGGGCCTTTCCAAACCGACCTAGAGCTGATCGTGGCGCACCACCACGGAGGCACCCTGGAGGGTTCCCACCAGGTGATCCTCCCGCACCGAGCGGCCGTCCCTGACCTGCTGAGAACACACCGCTGTAAAGGAAAGGGGTGCGCTGGTTTCATAACACAAAACAAAACGAGAGCGTCATTGCGAAATGGAATGCGGCACAATAATCGTTTTATGTAGATCATCATATTTCTACAATCATTGGAAACCAAAATCGTAATTGGAATTCGACCAATTGCACAGCCTTATCAAATACCGTATTTTGTCTGAGCTAAAGATATTCAAATTACAATCATATGAAACAGACAAAAGCACTAAATCTGACTGAGTGAACGACTATTTGTTTTGGCACAAATTTAAATAAAAAATCTAAATAAAATATGAAAAGTGAAACACAAGGAAGAGTTTGATTTTGAAGGCAACATCAGAACATAATAGATCTAGTCTCTCAATGATTTTATTTAGTGAAATTATATGTAAAATTCAGTGCAATTTCCCCGTAGCAGCATGAGCAGTGATTGACAGCTGCTGTAGAGACTCCTCGGCTCTGATTGGTGGTTTTCCTTCGGGCATGTTGAAATCTTGCAAATGCTATTTAGGAGCACTAGGAAAACACAGGAACATGACCTTTTTCACAGATTATCTGTTTCATGTATTACTGTCAGGATATAGTGACGTTTGTTTTAAGAATAATTTTTTAACTTTTTATCATTTTAGCCCAAAGTTACCAACTGTAACTTTAATGCCTGAAAATGACACGCCTATGCATGTAACTTTAGTAGTCAGACTACTTTTTCTGTGTTGCATTATTAGCTCTGTGTTATTGATTGCGGTCAGTGCATAGTGCACGTGTTGTCCTCCGTGGTCGTTTAAAACAAGTGTGATAGTTGGTCAAATATTAGCATTCCCCACCCTCAGCCTCACCCGCTGCCTCTTGTGACACCTTTCACTTTAAACACATTTCATCCACTGCTCATATAAAAATATTGATTAGAGCAGCGTTAAGAGTAAAACGCTGCAGCTTTAATTCTATCAAGTGCTTTCCACAACCAGCTGTATAGTGCATTCACAAATACTGGACGAGAAACAGTTCATTCATAACACCCCAGTATGTACACACACTGCACTCCGAGTGACTCCAACATAAAACACACACACACACACTCCGCTCAGTGTTTGTGCTTAGCCATATACGGGCAGCCTGAGGCCGGCATGAGGTCCTACCTCTGAGTTTGTACAGCTCTCCATTGACGGAGTTTACAACGAACATGTGCGGAGCCTCGTCGCTCGGGGTTACCGAGGCGCCGATCAGGGGCAGGGACCCGCGGGGCTTCTGGCTCTTCCCCTGCTCGTTGACAAAGTACTGCAGCTGTCCCAGTTCTGGATCCAACACAAAGTACCTGCAAGGGAGGAAAAAAAGACAGAGAGTTAAGAAAGTAATGGGCCAGAGAGAAAGAAGAGGGGAGAGGGAAAGAGAAGAAGCACCGTTAACGTTATCATCATTTTGCTTTATGCTCTCATTATCTCAGCTTGTTTACTTGGAAAAACTTTTTTTTATATTCCTGTTGCGCAAACTTCCAAGGAAGTGTGTGAGAGAGAGAGAGAGGAGGAGGGGTATGAATGGGGGTGAGATGAGGCGAAAGAGAGCTGCCGTAAAAACACACAACACTCTTAAATTTCTCACCTCCCATGCAACAACGCCTGCAGGATCTTATTTACCTCAGCGCTCTTCACGCAAGATTCGTTAAAAACACCCCTCTGTGCACATTAAAGCCGGCTTTCACCAACACCGAGCCGGCAGCTCAATTCCAAATTACTCAAGGTAGCGATTAGTGCGGTCATCTCGAGCAGAAGCCACAGCTCGCGGCGTGGAAATTAAACCCCACATTTTCCCCTTTGTGATAAATGAATCACATTCAATCACCGCGTAATTGAATCTCTGCCTCGCTCATCGCCGGCTGGAAGATTCAAAGCCAGACGGACGCATGAGAGAAGCGGACACATTTCATATCCTGTGGGCACAAAGGATTGTGTATGACATTCAAGAAACTGGCCTGTCTGCTTCGCTCAACGCTTTGTTTCTGGCTCTGCATCTCAACACGGGCCAGAGTGGCACCGGGTGGCTTTGGCTGACCTTTCCATGCTTGTGTGATATGGCCTGAGGTAACAGCAGTTGTCTTTGTCTTCTGCTCCATGTATCGCCCTGTTTTCCCTGATAATCCTTGTGTTCACGATCAATGTTCCCTTTCCATCCGCGAGTACAGAAGCTGTGGTATTGATCCGGCCTTTACTGAGCAGCAGCGCTGTTGCTTCTTCCTAATGCCATGTCACAGTTGCGTGTGATGATTGAAGGTATCACCCGTCCACCCCACTATCCCAGAGGTTTTAATAGGCGTCTCACAGATTTCAAAGAGCAGCTACAGCTCACTTCAATCTGCCCTCATGCTGTAGTTTACCAGTGCTACTTCTTTTCATCTGTATCCACAGGCTTGTTTGTGTATAACCAGACATATATTTTCGTTATCAATTTACCTGTCAAATATTTTCTCAAGTCACAAAATTGTGAAAAATGTAAATCGCGCTTTCTTAAAGAAACATTATTCAAAGAAAAGCAGCACATTTTCCCGATTGAGAGGCTGGATGTAGGTAATGTTTGGGTTTTAAACAATTAACAAAAAATAGTTGTAGATTAATATTCTTGTTTGTAGTCTTCTTTTTGACCAATCATTTAGTCTATAAAATGTCAGGGGATTGAAAAGTGCCATTCACAACTTCCCAGAGCACACGGTGACATCTTGAAATTGATTGTTTTGTCCAACCATCATTGCAAAACACAAATATATTTAATTTGCAATTACATAAAACACAGAAAAGCAGCAAATCCTTACAAATTCCTTCAATGTTTAGCATTTTTACTTGATAAAAGACCAGATTATTTACTAGCTAATCGATTAATCAACTAATTCTTTCACTAGAAATATCGAACACTTGTTATTTATGATTAAAAATCATGAATGGCTTCAGTCTGCAAATATGCAAACGATACAAGAGAACAAAAGAACTCTGTTACTGCATCCTTCACGTCGGGCATTTTCCCATGAACCCTCTCGAGTTCCCCGGAGAGGAAGCAGTGAATACTGTTCTCTGAAAATTGATCCCCTCACGCGGTCTTGCCTCCTTCCATCAGGAGAGCTGGTGATTTATGTCGACCACAGCCAACCAGGGAGCGATCTGCCTGCGTCAGTTTTTATCCAGCCATCTCTTTTTCTCTCGCACATACACACACATACTGTTACTGTCCATGAAGTCTTATCCCCTGTTCAGTCAGCAGAGTGGAGGCTTTTACCGGTGACCCCTCCAGGCAAGTCCTGCCTTTGCAGCTAAACCCCGACGCAGACCTTTAACATGATGGATGGTGCTGGATGACGAACCCTGGGCTTTACATTCAGCCTCTCGTGTCATAGCAGTGCTGATTATGTCAAACCTGCAATGAACTTTTCACCTTTGGAGGCATGAAGCTGCAGCAAACTGGGCCAGATGAAAACATAATGGTAGGACAACACTGATGGAACATTTGCAGCAGTGTTTAAACTGCACGTATTAAACTGCATATCGTGATTTTAAACCCTTTACAGGTTTAATTGGGTTATCTGTATACTTTTTCAGGCAGTTGCTTTTCTGATTTTCATCAAAAAACATCCCCACAAGCTCTGAAATGTAATCACTCACCCACTAAAGAATAAACATCTGTAACAACAAAGAGTTTCCTGATACTGATCCATTCATTTTCTTGCTGACATCATTCAAATAAATCGCCACCATAACAATAACAACACGGTTAAAAGAGCTTAGTCAAGCACATTCATCCACATCAACAGAAACACTGCCATTTCCTTATGCAGGAAATAACTTGTCAGCAGCATTTGCATCTCTTCTCTGCTCTTTTGGCAGTTCATTCTTAAAAACGCTCAGAGGAATGTCAGTCCGGGAGGAAGGCAGTAAATCTCCCTTGATATTGGCAGGAAATGTGAGTTATACATGTTCAGTGAGACGTGTGGCTCCAGAATGCAACTAAATATTTTCATTGGTCGCACCGGTGCGCCTGACAGTTCTATCTGTGTGTGTGTTGTGTGTGTGTGTGTGTGTGTGTGTGTGTGTGTGTGTGTGTGTGTAGCATCACAACCTTAAAAAATAGCAATAATTCAAAATAAAGAAAACTATTCATTGTTTTTTCATCAAGAAAAATGCTACAGTGCCCGTTACACCTGTTCCTAGCCCTGAAAGGCCCAGACCCGATCTCATCGGCGGAGGTAACCGCTCCACCACCTGTCCCTCCTGTCCCTGGTAAAATACCTAATTCTGACCCAACATCTTTGGCAGAGATGCAATTTGGTTGCACCTAAATTATGTGCTGGTGCATCTAAATGAAAAAGTTAGGCGCACCAGTGCAACCAGTGTAAAAAGTTAAGTTCGGCGGGCCGCACCGCAGCAGCGTGACATTTGACGCATGTCAAGCGCCGCCCCCCAGCACCATCATGTGTGGACACCCAGGCCTACTTAAACTTACTTTCCCACCCGAAAAGGCACACCTCCAGGGGACGGCCCATTGTTCCAATGACCCATCCGTTCTGAAAATACACACTCTCAGTGCAACAAACAGAAGCACATGGCTAACTATTATGCAGAATGACATCAGGGTAGCCAACCAGAGTCAGAGGAGAACGGGTCATGGTAGGGGAAGGTCTGATGATGTCATTTTGCATAATAATTAGCGATGTTCGGGATAACGGGGCTGTCGGGACATTTTCCGAACTATATCTCGGGATATTTCTCGACCTCAACAACTAATCTCTCCATATCCATTCATTGACACACGAGAGACAGCGATAGCAAGAGGTGAGTGAGGAAATCGGAAGACAGAGCAGGGAAGTCAGAGCAGAGAAGAGGAGCTGAGATGTAGCAAGCATGGAGCTAGTAGGGGAAAAAAGTGCTTTTTCAGGGGCAACGTGGCAGGAAATAGGACAGTGGCGTGAATTGTCGCAGGGCGGCGCGTCGACAAGCGCCGACACACGCCAAGCCGCTACCAGTGTGCAGGGTATACATAGAAAACAAAAGGGGCAGGTGTGCGTTGGCCTTTAGTCTGGAGCCATGTGTAGGGTTGTAGTGTCAAAGGGGTTATGTAAAGCCAACATTTTATACTATCATGGGAGAATCTTAAAGCTGCATCAAATGATTTTTAACCCCGAGGAGGCAGAAAAACTCCAAAACAAACTATATGCTCAACTTTTCACCAGCCACTCCTTCACTTGGGCTCTCTGCCCATTTCAGACTGGGCATGTAGCGCTTGCCTTTTCTGAGATTATTTACTGGAACCATCTCCCTAAATGTAGCTGCTTTCAGACCTGCACCAATCTAATGGCTATTTATCATGTCAGTCTGCTGTTCTGAATAAGCACCCTGGTCACTTTTAGCCATCACGGCATTCTTACTAGGTTGGATCTATGAACATTTCCGTATCACTTTCAACACAACACAAATCTGATTTGAATGCCGTCAGATTAACATTATGGCTGCAGCAGCAAAAAGTAAAACATGCACAGAGAAATATAAAATGCATATATTACCCATGCGGTAACCCCGGGGGCAGAAAAGTGTGTGTGTGGGGGGGGGGATTTTAATATAACTCACCCGATTTAAATCATATTAAGGCTTAAAGTCATGCATAATTAAAGGGGTGGCCACTTTGAGTGACAGGTGGGTGCCGTCACAGCCGTTAGCTGTCTGCTAGACGTCACCTCAGCTAATTCTCAGCCATGTTGGTGCCTTTTGGAGAATTTTTCATGCAATATCGGACATAATGTGGCTTGCTGTGCAAGTAATTGTACGCAGGGCATCCTGCTGCTGGCCATTGTGCGGGCGTTGGATGATGGTCTGGATCAGTTTCCAACAGGATATCAGAAACTGTAATGTCTAAATCCTGGAATAACATTACCGGAAAGCACCATTCGACTCTTCTCCTAACTTGTTATATACCGATCTGACAGAAGGGAGCACTCTAGCAAGAAAAAAGGAGGAGGCTGTGCTTTATGGTGAATAATGCACAAATTGAAGGAGCTGACGGGATTGCATTTCACTGGAGTTGTTATAGTTCCATGGCAACTGAGCAAACCCAACCCGACGACGAGGACGGTGTGGCACGATTCATAGCTCAGAACAAATTAGTAAGTGGACCTTGATTTGAGATGGTTTCGTCAACTCCTGAAGAAAAAGCTTAACTTTGCAGCTGCCAGCACACCAACCAACTACAGTTAAGACAAATTCAAGCATCTAAAAAAAAGAAATGGAAATAAGGGCAGCAAAAGAAAACCAGGCTAAGTGTTTCTTCCTCTTCACCGCCACAGAAACACCCACCAGAGCCGCATTACCCCGACTCACAGCTTTGATCAAAGCAGCACACAAGTGCTCCTTTCCCAGTGAGCACATCTGCAAAGAAATGATTCATCCCTCACAATGTACTCCCCACCCTGCTGACCGCTTAAGAAGACATAAATTTAGAATCTACACATGTAGCAATCCTTTCAGATCTCGTATAAGGAGATATCTGAAGGAGACTGAGAGAGCTCTGAATTTTTAGTGCTCTGTGATCTGCATGCAAATGTTGGGAAACCTGCATATGATGCACAAACAAACCAGATGAACAAACAACAGAGCAATATCACCTGCATGAAAGGTTTGAACGCTAGGCCTCGATTGCCTCTGCAGTTTGAAAACTTGAATCACTTGAAGCATGAGCAGCTGATGGTAATCAAACCCACACATACATGCTGTAGGTCCTGTATTGTACGCTGTGTTATGTCACAGTCACAAAAGCTCCAATGGGTGACTCTCGTCTAACACACGACCATCTTTGTATCTACAATATAAGACCCATAGCTCAGCAGAGATGTCTTCCAATCACTGCATGCACGTTAAACATGTTTCAAGTGTGTGTATGAGTGCGAGTGAATGTGTGTGTTTGTGTAAACTACTACTTTCTGAAACTACTGGAACTTTTGGGGGTGGAGTTTGCAGGAATGACTGTCTCTGATTGGTGAAACACACACACAGTACCGCTGCTTCAACTGTACCGCTTCATTCATAAAACAAGGAAGCAATCTACTATCGATTTAGGACCATTTTAGGAAAAGGGGAGAACATTTCTCATTGTCTGATAACATTAAAAGTAAAGTTAGGCTCTGCTGTCAGCTTCCCGAGAGAGAAATATCGTGAGTTATTTTCTGATTGTTTCACGCCGTTAACGTTCTAAAGCACAAATAAATAACCATCAAACACTCGACAGATGATTTACTGTGGAGACAGACTCTCTTTAGTTTCATTTTCCTCTGCTGCATTTCATTCATTACATCCAACGTGCAGTAGTAAATATATGGAACAGTAAATATCGTCGCGGTGAGACAAAACTTGAGACGGACACACTGAACTGCAGGCTGCAGAGTGTGTTTACTGCTGTGACCACCAGCATCCCTCGTCCCTCGTCATGTTGCTTTTCATACGTCAGCGGACCAATTAGCCTAATCTTTGCAGGTCTTTAGACCAAGGTGGAAACGCAGATAACAGTGGGCTGAAGGAACCTTTTAATTCCTTGAAAAGTAGTTCCAGGGCCTAAAAGACCCATCTTTTGGTATTTTTTTTTACCTATTTTCCCATGTTTTTGTGTCTAACTGACTAATAGGGACAACAATTTCTAAAATCCAGTATTGAGGGAGAGCGTCAGACACAAAAACATGGGAAAATAGGGTGCAAGTAAGTCCTGTATCAGCTGCTGTCCCACAAGGCTTTTTCTGTGTTACTCATGTTGCACAGAAAAGCATGTTGAACTACACTTCACGTCACGATTAACTATGTTATTATTACCAATATAGAAACCACAAACTATGAACTACAAACTATGAAACAAAAAATGGTTACCTAGCACATTTTTCTCCAACAAATTCACACACACAGCACCTACACGACGTAACAGCACTTCACACTGACACATGGCCACCCACACAGTGGCAGAATTAGCTCCACTCAGGTCTGCTGCCCACCACGACACCACCTGCCAAACACACACAATGTGTTCCTCCGCCTGATAAATATTGGAACGTGACTGACGACTGTAATTACTCCAACACCACCAGTCTCCACAGGTGCACCGCCTCTCCTCCTTCAGACGTTTCTATATATAAATGCTGTAGGCACTTAAAGATACTAACTAAACACAATCTGGGAAAAAGGTTCTTCTCTTCTTCCTCTAATGGGTTTAGAAAAAGCCTGATATTACAAGAACCAGCTGCAACAAGCTTGTTGTTTTTTTTACATTAAAAACCTAATATATCTTAATTAAGGTATCCAATGTGGCAGAGAAAAACACTCATCATGAGCACAGGGACTAATGGAAAACTGAATTATAGTGCATGTTTTCTCACAATCTATAAACAAAAGTTCTAAAAATTGAATTGAAGAAAGATCAAAACCTGCTTTCATCAGTGAAATGACATTACTAGCTGTTGGGCAAAAATATAGTTTTAGAAACAACATTACAGACAACAAGACCCAATGTCCTACATGTTAGGAATATTCACTCAAGTAGCGTAATGACCTCATACAACATAATATGTACAACAATTATTAGGGGTGTAAGAAAAAGGTGCCGGTGCCTGCATGTGTGCCGCAGAGCCGGTTGAGGGTTGGAAAAGGTTTCACTTTGGGGGAGCGTTACGCGACGTTACGCTTTCCTTTTACCATCATGATATCAATGTGCACGCAGCATCAGCCTCAGGTACCCAGCCGGAGAGCAGACGGTCCGCAAGGCAAAGTAACACAGGAGTAAAGTAAAAAACAAAACTAAAATTCAATTAATGTTAGTGTAACGTAGTTTTAAAATGTTTTTCCATATGTTGTCATGTATGAAAAGACCCAAAATGAGCTCTGTAAGCGGACTACTTGATTACTGTAAGCGAATTATTTAAACAGCGTTTGTATACGAATGATTCTGTCCCAAGCTTTTTGATCAATATAAGCGGTTGATCACTGTAACCGTGATCACTATAAGTGGTTTCCACGGTATATCGCCTTGCTTACTGTATCGCAATATATTGAATCGTAACCCCCGTATCATGATACGTATCGTATCGTCAGATTCTTGCCAATAAACAGCCCTAATAATCATAACACGAGGAATCATCTTAATCCACTTATAAATAAGACTCATTTTAATTTCAGGTACAGACTAATCACCATTCTTTGATTGGTCACATCCTACCTACAGTATGTACTGTGTTTGGAACAACTGGCATGAAGCTAAATATGATCAGTAAACTCTTTGACTTCCTTCAAAAAGGGCTGAATTTCCACTCTCTCTCTACACCTGTCTACCCATTTCCTTGAATGTCTCCTTGAAAGCTACAATTCCTTCACTTTCTGGCACTTTGAAATTGAAACGGGACAGATGCCATCACCCCAAAGAACAAACAGATTCTTTAACACCACCCTTCCGGATACCAACTCGGCTTACATCCTGCTGCACATTGTATAATGTGCTATTTGCTTGCATGTGTGTGTTTTGAGTGTTTGTGTGAGCAGACGTGACAGATAACAAATCCCACATGAACGTTACACACAATTTAGATTTCATTTGATCGATATGACCTCTTTTGAGATGAACATGTGTGTGTGATGAATCTTACGCTCAGGTATTATCCCTGTGGGTGCATAATATCAAGATGCAGTTCGGTGCATCATCTGCCTATCAGTTTAAAGGGAGTGTTGGGAGCAGCCTTTCTTTCTCTCCACCTCCGCCTCCCTCCCTACCTCACCCTACTCTCACATATACACTGGCTTCCAGCCCAGATCATACACGCTACAGTCTCAGCTTCCTTCTTCTCTGCAGCGCCGCTATACAGCGACAATGGGACAGTTATTTTTGTGCGCATATTGGCGAAAAAGAAGTCATTTCGTCACACTGCAGCTGCAGAACAGAAAATCTTGCATAATTCATGTTAACTGTGTGTACACTAGTTTGAGCAACTTAGGAGGAAATAAGCAACAAAAGTCTTTCTATTCCTCTAAAAAAAAACTCAAACCACAACCAGATGTTTCAAACGCGGCTCACATCAACAACAAGTGTTGGCTTTGCTATTATTTTCAAATTAAAAACTCACTCATAGCTTGACATAAAAACTCTCTAAGTGTCTTGAGTCGAGTGAATGGGACAGGGCAGGGAGTGAACCCATAAATGCTGCATGAGGTACAGTCGTACGGAAATAATGCACCGCTGTGATCTCCACAGTTGTTGCTGAGATATTCTGCTCTTCATTATGAGAGCGGCCGCAGCGCTTCACGAGCAGCAGAATATCAGAAAACCACAGGACACGAGCACAATGTCTGTTTAAAGCAATAAAATAAAGCAATGTGGTAATATCACCGATTTGTATCAGGCAAGAGTGCACATATAATGGAAACATTTGTAGATGTTTCAGGTGTTGTCCACCTATACAATCCAATACACCAGCTCTACAATAAAGACCAGGAATCGTACAACCTGAGCTACAATGACTAGTTTCATTATCGATTAATCGTTTAAATGATTTTTCTGCAAAAATGCAAAACACTCTTTACTTCCAGCTCCTCATTTGTGAGGATTGCTGCGTTTTTGTCTCATGAAATACTTAAAATGATTGTGAGCAATATTGTACAGCTGCAATGATCACCCAAATTATGCGATTAAGTGCTACTAGTGCGACTGTTGTGATAATCAATTAATCATTTTAGTCATTTCTTCTAACAAAAACACCAAATATTTGATGTTTCCAGCTTCTCTAAACAGAAGATGTGAAGCTTTTCTGTGTCATATTTGATAGTAAGATGAATGTCTTTTGGTTTTTGGACTTCATAGAATAAAACAAGCAATTTGAATACTACAATTTGAATCAACTTGAGCAGGCATTGCTCACAGTTGTCTTAATAGACAAAGACTAACTGATTAATCAAGAAAATAATCGGCAGATTAATCGACAATGGAAATAATCATTAGTTACCTACAATGTTAGCACATTATACAATTAAAAACTAAACTACTAACCGGATAAATGACTGTATGTAATGGAGACACGGTTTCTAAATTAGCAGCAGACTCTGCCGATGCACATGCTGATACCAACATGTCTGTAATGAGCTAATATCGGACTAAATATCGGCCAATATATCAACCCAGATGATTTATCGGTCTAACTTTAGTTGCATAATCAATTATGGAAAGAAAATCAATCATTTTTTTAAGCAAAAATGTCAAATATTGTCTGGTCCCAGCTTCTTAAATGAGAATATTCCCTGCCTTAAATTATAGTAAATTAAATATCTTTGGGTTATGGGTATTTGATGGGCATTTGTTGCGGTTTGTTGACATTTTACAGACCAAACAGATGAATCAATAATAAAAATAATCATTAGTTGAAGCTGTACACTGGAGTGCATAATACTGAGACAAATGTCTAATGTGGCACCATCATATTAGAAAAAGGCAACACAACTATAAGGCTGCAACTAACAATTATTTTTCATCATCTGTTGATTTCCCAAAGCTCAAGTTGGACGTCTCCAGACTGCCTGTTTTGTCTGACCAACAGTTTAAAACACAAAGATATTAAAGAGGACTCACAACACCAGCAAATACTCACATTTAAGAAGTCAAAACACAGTTCATTTTTGGCACTTTTGCTTAAGAAATTAATGAATCGATTGACCAATAACCAAAAATAGTTGTCATTCAGCTCTAAATAGCCTACAACACCACTTTATGTAGCCTCAAGAATTACTGTAGAGTTGGGTCCACACATCTCTGACAGGATGTCAACCAAAGCCAGGACTTAATACAAACAGGACTGTTGATAAATACATTTTGTAAATTCTCTCATCTGATTTTATTAGTGTTTGTTAGCCTGATAATAGTCAGTTAAGTAGAGTCGGGTCAACACATCTCTGATAGGATGTCAACCAAAGCCAGGACTTAATACAGGACTGTTGATAAATAAGATTCAAGTTTCAAGTTTATTTGTCATATGCATTTAAAAGTACAGTGTTCAGTGAAATGCAATGAAATGCATTTTACCCTGGCTCTCTCTCAGCCCTTAAAATCTATAAATAGTACAGCTGATAAATACTACAATAAATAAGACAATACCTGAGAATAAAATTATAAAACAACCTAAAACATCCATAAAACAATCCACAGCTCTGTATTTATTTAGTGCTACTGTTCAGTAGTCTGACCAAATAAATGGGTCGCTTTGTAAATTCTCTCATCTGATTTTATCAGTGTTTTTTTTAGCCTTATAATAGTCAGTTAAGTAGAGTTGGGTCAACACATCTGTTATAGGATGCCAACCAAAGCCAGGACTTAATACAGGACTGTTGATAAATACATTGGTCCTTTGTAAATTCTCTCATCTGATTTTATTAGTGTTTGTGAGCCTTATAATAGTCAGTTAAATAGAGTTGGGTCAACCCAACTCTACTTAACTGATTGATAAATAATATAATAATATAAAACTGTTGATAAATACATTTTGCAAATTCCATCATGTGATTTTATTAGTGTTTGTCATCCTTATAATAGTCAGTTAAGTAGAGTTGGGTTAACCCAACTCTATTTAACTGACTGATAAATAATATAATAATATAAAACTGTTGATAAATACATTTTGAAAATTCCATCATGTGATTTTATTAGTGTTGTTTTTAGCCTTATAATAGTCAGTTAAGTAGAGTTGGGTCAACACATCTCTGACAGGATGTCAACCAAAGCCAGGACTTAATACAGTTGATAAATACATTTTGCAAATTCTGTCATCTGATTGTATTAGTGTTTGTTATCCTTATAATAGTCAGTTAAGTAGCAGGCCTACATAGACATGTGGTTTGGATTTAAACCCCCTCACCTCATCCCTCCTCCTCCTCCTCCTCCTCCTCCTCACAGTGACGTGGTGGTAAAAGTGCAACGTGGACGAGGGCAAATAACAACACCAAGCCATCTGACACCTGAACCTGAAAGTGTCCCTCTCTTTCCCCACCCTTAACTTCCATCCATGTGTGCTTGCTTACCTGTTCTGCCAGCCCTGGATCAGATTGGTGTATTTGCTCAGCACTCCTTCCTGCTGTCTCTTGCGTGGCTGCTGCAGATTCATGCTGCTGTTCATGCACACAGCTCCACGGATAGTGCCTCCTCCAGCTCCAGCTCCAGCTCCAGCTGCAGCTCCAGCTCCAGCTCCAGCTCCAGCTCCAGCTCCAGCTGCAGCCAGGGAGAGGGAGCCGGAGCCGGGGCTGTGCGACCCCTTCCTCGTCGTCGATGATGATGATGAGGAGGAGGAAGAGTTGGTTTTGTTGTTGGTCACGGGATGCGGACTGCAGAGCGTCTTGTCCATCCTGGCGACGGGACGGCGGAGAGCAAGAGGAGGAGGAGGAGGAGGAGGAGGAGGAGGAGGAAGAGGATGGACCAGAAGCAGCAGCAGGGCAGATGTGTGTCTGCTGAACTAAAGCAGAGGCAGTGGGTATGCATTGACTGCGCTGCAGTGGTGGTTTAAGCGTCCCTTGGTGCGTGAGAAAGAGGACATATTCCCTCCAGTGGTGGTGTTTAGTGTCCTGCTCCTCTCCTCTCCTCTCCTCTGCAGTGCTCGTCTGTGCTGTGCTGTGCTGTGTGGCACTGTGGTGTCTCCTCCAGCGCTTTCCTGCTAGCAGAGCTGCAGACACGCCCACTCCTCTCTGGACCCGCCCCCGGATATTACCATGCTATCCTACTACACACATCATCAGACCAAAAAAAAGTAACTCAAAAAAATAAATAAATGAAATACTGCAAATGTCAGCAGGAAAAGCATCAGATGAGTCATGTATGACACTGATGCACAGAAAGATTTTCTTTATGATATTTTCAAGGGCATAGATTTGGTTTTGCAAGATCCATTTTCTGCATATATTTACTGTATATTAATCTAGCAAATAAACATTATTATTTAACTGGTTAAAACATTACAAAAATGTCAAAAAGAGGAAAAACATGCACACTCTCAAAATTGTTTCGTGGTGCATAAAGATTTTCCTTTATGATATTTTCAAGGATGTAGATTTAGTTTTGCAAGATCCCCTTTTCTGCATATATTTATATTAATCTAGCAAATAAACATTTTTATTTAACTGGTTAAAACATTAGAAATTTCAAGGAGAGGAAAACATGCACATTCTCAAAATTGTTTTGTGGTGCTGGGAGTAGATCCCCTCCAATATGTACTTTTAAAAGCTAGACTTTGTGCACATTAATTATTATCTTAATGTCCTGACGAAGGTCCTTGTTGACCGAAACGTTGACTAATAAAGCAGAGAAAAGTGTGTGCGGGAGGAAGTCATTTTTTTAAAATGAAACATTACAAATGCCATCTAAACTGCGGTATTATCAATACAGTAAAGCTGCAGTGGGTAGAAAAGTTATTTTTATAAAACGGTCACCATATCCTGACAGTAGTGCATGAGACAGGTAAAAAAAAAAGAAGGAAAATCATGTTCCTCTGTGTCCTCCGGTGCTCCTAATGGCTTCTGCAAGATTTCAGACCGGAGGAAAACAACCAATCAGAGCCGAGCTGGAGCCTTGCCGTCTGTGAGCAGCTGTCAATCACTCGCACTCGATCAAACGGTCAAACTAGGCAGCGCTGATCATATATGAATCAATATTCTGTTACTGTAATGCCTATTTCTTGCATAAAATGTTTTCAGAAACATCTTGTAGTGTACTGTTTAGCTGTAAAATGAGAAAGTTTTTTAAAGGTATGTAAATTAAGACAACTATTTATTAGCATGCAAGGTCATTGATTAATACCATGCTGCAACCCAAAAAAAAGGGTGCGACCAAATCATGTGCTTGTGCGACCAACTGAGAAAGTTGGTAGCGCCAGTGCTACCAGTGGAAAAGTTAGTCTAGAGCCCTGAGAGGACTCGCTCATTCTAAAGTAATGAAAACACAACGATTCTTATTTTCAGGTGATTATACTCTTATTATAAAAACATACTTATTAATATTCCATTTCTGTTAATAGATCCCCCTAAATGTTACACATTGTTCCTTTAAGCCAAAAATCCACACATTTTTTTCAAGAAGCAAACGAGGTGCACGTTATCCTAGACACCCAAAAAGTCACAACAACAAAAAAAACAATGTTTACTGTATGTATGTAAGAGATACAATTTAGACTAAATATTTATCTTAATAATATTAATTAAACCAACTAAGGAGATAGGGAGGTTAAATAGTACATTCTTGAGAAAACTGGATGTCATTTTTATATCTTTTCTAGTTTAATTGTGAAATTTAATCAATTTCAGACGGTTATATTTTCTTTCATCGAAGCATTATATAACCTGTACTCACACACACATGGCCATGACAACCAGAATGAAAAGGACATGTTAATGAAGACCTGACTGAGGAGCACTGCAGGCTATTAAGAAAAAGGCCGAGATTGCGCTGAGCAATTGAAGGCATGCCTCAATGAATCTCCACAGGACACTTAACGGAGCACGGATAGATTCCTGCTGCTCGTCAGCTGAGGCAGCCGCAAAGCAAAGATCAATACAAGAGAGTAAAAAAAGATCCCTGGGCAACGGAGAGTCAGAGAGGTGTGTTAAAAGCTTGTGCCGAGAGTCAAGCTCGGGTCAGCTGCATTTCATTATGAGAGGTCATGAGGCCTTTCTTATTAACGCTGAACGTAGATTATAGAAAAAAAAGTATTTATCATGTACCTTATTCAATATAACAGATTGACTGTCTGCTAAACCGCCCCTGAACAGTGATTGTCAAATCACACCTTAGCAACCGTAACTAGGCATGGCAGGTCTGTCAAGCTTTGGATTTGTCCACATGATGACATGTGCATGGGGCTGTAGAAAGAGCATCTCTCTTTCTCTCTGTATATTAGGACTTTGGAGGGTGGTATCTTTATTGTTACTAGGGCCGTCAATCAAATAAAATATTTAATCGTAAATGAATCACACATTTTTTTATCTGTTCAAAATGTACCTTAAAGGGAGATTGTCAAATATTGAATACTCTTATCAACAGGGGAGTGGGCTAATATGCTGCTTTATGCAAATGTATGTATATATTTATTATTGGAAATTAATTAACACAAAACAATGACAAATATTGCCCAGAAATCCTCACAGATACTGCATTTAGCATAAAAAATATGCTCAAATCATTGCCCCAAACTGCATGTGATTATCATAAAGTGGACACGTCTGTAAAGGGGAGACTCGAGTCTATCCATAGAACCCATTTTCATTCACATATCTTTAGGTCAGAGGTCGAAAAACCGAGAAGTTTTGTGCATGCAATACAAATGTGTTATTTTTGCATGTGCTAAAAATGGTGTATTTCTGGTGTGACAGTTTTCCTAAAATTCAATTTAAAAAAATTGCAATATATATCGCCTTGCTTACAGTATCTCAATACATCATAATATAGTGAATCATTACCCCTGTATCATGATATGTATCGTATTGCCAGATGCTTGCCAATACACAGCCTTAATTAAAATGAATGGCTCGCTTCATATATTTAGATAAGGATGGTCGTTTTTGGAAAAACAATCTAATATTGTTGTTTATTTAATATTTCTGTTTTTAGCGGCCTTTATGGAACACCATTTCCCACAAGCCCCAGAACTTCACGGGTCGACGGGTTAGTTCAGACACATCTGTGATAACAGCAGGACATAGAGTACGGATGCTATAAAAGTTTTTAGACGGCAGAAATTACAGCAAAAAAATGGTAAAAATGACTGATGACATGAGAACCAATGGAGCTGCAGTTTTTTCCTGTGCTCACAAAGTAATCATTAAATGTTAGACATTAAAAGGTTTTGATTTCTAAAACTGTAGTGGATGCCAATTTGTCTTAGAATATGGAAAGTTAAACCTCAGGAACACACATAATTTTTTCAGAAAGGCTGATGAAAGAAATGCTGAACAAGAGGTTGCATTAGACTGACGTGAGGACTTTGGTTCTCTCTAATCTTCTACTCTGCAATATCATCACATTTAACATCGTCTTCAACATCATTATTTCTTTCTTTCTTTTCTTCCGCTCGCCCTTCTCCCCCAATCATCTTCATCACCATCATCCATGTTATAAGCACTTTGAAGCAACTTGCATCATCGCCGCCACTGTCACCATCATTCTGCCGAAACAAAAGAGCCACCGGCAGAGAAATGTGTGTTTCCTCGCCTCAGCATTGTAAAACATGAAAGAACTCATTCCCCGGAGCTGTGATTCAACGCGTTTATTTTCCCCGGCTATACGCTGACATCGCACCGATCTCCTCCATTACAGTCCTGCGTCAGCCCAGTCAGATTTATGAAGGCTGTGACTGCCTGAGGCTGGCCCTCATCATCTACCACTACCAGTCCGCTCCCGGCACCAGAGCCATTACAGCCTAGAAGGAGATACTTTAACACCTAATAGCTCCAAAACGTCAGCTTTTTAGGAACGAAGAACAGCAGCCTTGTTTGTAGCATGAGAGTGACACATTTCTTCGTTTATATGTTGACAGTTTTTCCAAACATTAACTCCTTAACATCCCTCTTTCTGCATTTAATACCTTACGTAGGTTTTGTTATTTGTCACATAGGCTTTATTCTATATTAGCTTGTTCCAACTCTTCAATGAAGCTTTGATATGTTTACACCGGGTGAAATATTCCTGTCTATGGCTGTTTTTCCTAGTTTGGGTTAGGCCTCTTTGTTCTTTAAAGCTTATTTGCTTTCTTGCTGAGAGTTAGATACGAAGCTCAGTACCACTCTCATGTCTGTCACTGGCGATCACTCGCAGTTGAATATGATTCTCCTCCTGTTGGTGAAATGGATTATTTGTGGGTCTTCAGATGGCTGTAAAGGCCAAACCTGGATCCACAGGGTCTATCGCAGTGTAGGCAGTTGTGGAGGCGGTGGAGGTCCTTCATAAGTCATCCTTCTCCAAAGGTTCCCGTCACAGGCCATCTCGTCCCAGTTGTTTAGGTTAAAGTGACATTTCCTCAGGCGGGAAATCATATGAGGTTATCCTTGTATTGCTTTTTTTTGTCCCCCCCCTGGGTGTGCATACAAATTACATGGCCTGTCCATCGCAGCTGCTGTAGAGTGGTAGTTGTGGAGATACTTGGTAGGTTGGCTTCCTCCAGGATGCTGATGTCTGTTCGCCTGTCTTCCCAGGTATTCCTCAGGATCTTCCATGGGCATAGCTGGGGATATTGTTCCAGGGCTTTGACGTGTCTGCTGTAGGTAGTCCAGCATTCAGCACCATAGAGGAGAGAGGACAGAACTACTGCTCGACAGACAAGCAGCTTGGTCTTAGTCTGGATGTACAGTAAATATGAAGCTTAGCTTTGGTTTTTGTATGGATTAAACAAACGAAATATGCTGCTCATGCATATTTGCCAACCTTGAGACCTTAAAAATAGGGAGGATTTCAAAACCAAAGTGGGGAGTCTGGGGGTCCTGAGTTTCAGAGACTTTGTTTCCTGCATTCTGGTGACTATTAATGAATGGAAATGAAAAAATAATAAATACACTGCAACAGTATTTTGTTAAATAAGGCTACTTTTAATTTTACTTTTAATATTCTCAGGAAAGAAAACTGAATAATTCACCCCTGACATGAACTTGTGTGAATCTCTGGTATAAACTAGCTAATTTTCATCAGTTTTCATTCATTCATTCATTGTTTCCCCTGCTTGAGTATTTCTTTCTCTTAGTACTCTCCATTTCGATCTCCTATCACTCACTGAAGGCCCTTTCAGACACAGCGCGACAACGCCACCACTGCTCTCCGAAACTCATTATTTCCAATGGCTAGTGTCACGCCACGACGGCTTTGCTGTGATGCCACGCCGCTGTGACGTGAGCAGCTCTCCTCCGCCGGGAAAAGACATTTGGTGTAGCTCTATTGCTGTCTGGGTGGAAACAGTATGGTACAGTGCCAGAAACATGTTGAGATAACTAAAAGGAAAAAGAAGGTGTGAAGAATTGCCATAAATCAGGAGAAATGTGGGAGAGTTGTGACCCCGGGAGGAAACCGGGAGAGGGCAATGAAAAACGTGAGTCTCCCGGGAAAATCGGGAGGATTGGCAAGTGCTGTATGTGCTCATGGTCTTTCTGCTAAGCTAAGCTAACTGACTGCTGGCTGTAGATTCTTATTTACTATACAAATATGAGTGGTATCATCTTGTTATTTAACTCTCTGCAAGAAAGTGAGTCTGCAAGAAAGTATTTCGCAAGATGTAGAATGATTGCTTCAACATTGTGATTTCAAATTTTTGGCAACAACTTGGGGATGGCTCTCTCCTGTTTCAACATGACAACGCCCACGTTCACAAAGAAAGATCCATAACGAAACGGCTGTGGGTTTAGTGTGCAAGAACTTCACTGATGTGTAGAGAGTCCTGACCGCAACCCGTTCCAACACATTTGGGATGAACTGGAACGCCGACGGTGACCCAGGCCGTATCGTCCAACATCTGTGGTGACCTCACTGGTGCTCTTGTGGCTGAATGGGAAGATTGTTGTTTAGATTGTTGGATATATTAAACACACATATATGAGTGTAATAATATTTAAGTGTCCACATACTTTTGGCCATAATGTTTCAGAAGTGGTTTCATTTAGAATGTTTCAGTATGGTGAAGCAGCAAACCTTCGTGCAAGCAAACCTTCACTAGATCAAACTGTGCTGCTGTCCGGCACATTTGACATTTCCATGTCTGACAGCCTTTCAGAAAATTGATTGATCGCAAAGGCTCAGCAAAGAAAAAGCCCAGGACTCAGCTTTAAAGATGAAGCAGTGTGAAGAAGTCCTCCATCAGCACACATCCTCATCTCTTAGTCCTAATGCCTCGATTTTCCACAACATAATATCTCATAGCTTTTAATGGATCCTGGCATCTCAAAGACGACTGTAGTAAGTGGACGGATGGGGAGTTTGCTTGTTGATAGATACAGTATGTCAGAATAAACGATCATTTCTTAGTCGGTGCACATTTTGAAAGGTTATTGGAAAAGCTACCGAGGAAGCAGGGTTCATTTTAGAGCAGGCTGTCAGAATTTGAATAAGGCTGGGCGTATGTCATCAGCGATCTTATTATCAGAGCTCGTCTGTCCTTGTGCCTGACAGCTATCTGCGCACTGTCTATCACTTTGTGCACAAATACAAATATCTCCTCCTCTCAGACTGAGAGTCTAAATCGACAACCCGACAACAACACGACCTTGGTTTGTTTCTATGTTTCCGCTGACGCTGCCTTTACAAACAACAGCTGGATCAGATTAGCATTTCACCTGGTCTAAATTTGTTCCTGGTAACCACAGGCTCTGAGATTATCTTGAGTCTGTTTGTTTAGGGAACATTTTATCTGCTCCTTGTAAACTCTGCTGCCAGCCATCATGTCTCCATAAAACGTCTCTCTACCTTTGCTCTCTGGAAAGAAGCTCACTAGTGAAATAACTTCCTGTTGGCTTTGCTGTAATGTAATCTTATCGTTCAGTTTATTCAGTTTCAGTTTATCTCAGTTCTGAGGGAGTTCAGTCTGTCACGTTATAAATGACATGTGGTGATGCTTGACTTGCCCAAAGCTTGCGTATGTTTGCTCAACAGCCTGCATTATTCACAACGACCAACAACCTCGCCCAATAACTACTTAATGGACTGGAAGGGGGCTATTGACCCTGTACGCTGACGAGGTCAGCAGACTGTGTGTGTGTGTGTGTGTGTGTGTGTGTGTGTGTGTGTGTAGTTGTGTGTAAGACTATAAACTGAGAGCGATTTTACAGTTCAAGGGTGTGTGTGCCTGTGAATGAATATTTGACTTCTCTGCTCGCTGCCTCGTTCCATGCAGGGCTAAAAGATGAAGTCATGCATATTCATCAAGGCAGCTAACGAATACGGCTCTAAGGTAGAGATGATGAATATGGAGGCTGTAATGTTCAGGAGCCTTCAGTACGCCTCTACTCGGAAGGTCAGAGCACCTCAAAACCTCTACAGGAAAGAGGACGGCTAATTAAGACCAGTATATCAACATAATAGTACTTCCAAAGGACCATAAACCCAACTGTCTTTAGAGTATATATTGACGTCCAAATCTTCTCATAGCAAAGAGTTATGTTAAAAGAAAGTCAAGGCACATTCATTTATATAGAATACAGATGGAAATCACAAATCACTTCGCTGATTCAAATCATTTTATCCTGTTCAGTTCAAATAAACACTATGAAATTTATTCATTTTTTTCCCTAAGCAAAATGAACGCATCACCGTTCAAAGGCACGTCAATACATACAACAGTAAGTAAACACATCACCGTTCATATGGCCACAATGAGCTGATTCAAACTGTCCTCACTTCAGTAGTACGAGCAGTCTATTGCTGGTTCAAGCTCTTAGGTTCAGTTCAGTAAAAAAAACTATTCTATACAAGCACCGTACACAAGGTTAAAGCTGGAGTATGGGACTTTTAAATATAAATGAACGTCTGTTACATTCAAGTCCTTGTCAAACGAGTACACACAATGCTGATTAAGCCTATCGCTGGCAGGGAAAGCTCTCTGTATTTCGCAGTATACCAGCGTTGTGGTGTCTGTGGCGAAATTCCCACGCAGACACACCGGAAGTAATGAGTTTTATGTCAACCACGGTCTGCTAAAGGAGGCAGGAAGGGGGGAGAGACCATAGCGACGGACCAGCGCCTAGGAGTATCGCTGCATGTCAACCAGATCTGGCGAGGACACTAGGGGACACGCTTCTCCACTCAACTGGCTGTTCAAGCGGTGACGTAACCTATCGCGGAATGCACCTGATTCTCCTGGTTCTCTACTCAAACAGGAAACAGCATGGCGGGAAACTTTCTGTTATTCCGTCTAAACAATCCACCAAAATCTACTTCTGAAAACATTTTAGGCGAGAAAAAGGCTATGCCACTGCTTAATCTCGTTTAATTTTAGAGCTAGATTGCCTAGTTTGACAGCTTGGTCAAAATGTTATGATCCAGGAGCGTTGCGCTGGATGGATCCATTTGCATAAAGTTACGATTTTTTTTGCTTTATGCATATACAGACCCTCTCCAACTCACCACATCACTCCCATCATGAACTGGGTGACTGCTTCTCCTGCTTTCCATAGGACATGATCTGGTGGAAATGCACCGTATGGCGGAAGCTACATGGCGGGAAATCCTAAGAAGCATACAAGAATGTGTGCTCCAGAAAAAAAAAGAAACTCAGTGTTCAGAGGAAGGGTTAAAGTGAAAGCGATCGATGGCAAGGACACACACGGATCACTGGGGGAGATGCAGCAAGCTCATCTGCAGGCAGTCATTAGCACTCGTCAACAGTCTTTGTGTAATTACTCTCACATCCAGGTGGGGGAGACAAAAGTTCCGCTCTGCAGCTTTAATAGCTCTGTAGCCTGTTATTTAAGACAGAGTTGTCAGATAATCATTACCAGCCGCGACAGCACTTGGCTGGTAATCGTCAAATGAAGAAGGGCGAGTTTGAAGATGAGTGTGGTCTGACCAAGGCCACCGGAAGTAGGTGCTGCTTTTAACTTAAAATTAAACATACTGTGCATACTGAGCTCCACTACTTAACACCTTTCAAGCACAGAGGCAAAATTACTGTATGTGGATAAAATAAAATACAAAAAGTACAACTTGCCTCAAATTCAATAGGCCTAAATGAAATAAAAGTGCAGTATAAAATGTGTCAATCAATAGCACAAACACGTTTTTAGTTAAGTTGGTTCCATCTGTGTCCAGCAGCATATAACTTATCTGGAGGTACTGGATAACAATTACATGCACAAAAAGCCCCCCAAAACACTGCTATCTTCCCAAAGTGTTCTTTTATTTGTCGTGTCCTTGTAGAATAGGAATTGAAAAAAAAGAATTGGGAAAAAAAGATAGCAGTGTGCGGGTATTTTTTTAAATTATTTATCTCAATTATAGTGTTTCCTTTGTGTGGTTGGGTGTGTTTGCAAAAGAAAGAGGAATCCTATAACAAAAATGGTCAAAAGCAGCCAGTAACTGCCTGTAGCAAAAACCTGAACAGCTTCAAGCCAAGGAAAGTTAAATTAGCCAAATAATGTGTTAAAGAGAGGGTCATTACTGTTTTATTGCATCTCGAGATGAAATGAAGTGGTCTAACATTCAGGTGTGATTATGGAAATACATGCAAAGGCAAAACAGAAAGGGAACAATATGAGAAAAAAGATCCACTTTGTGACTGTTTTTTATGGTTGAATTTTTCCTTTTCATTCGTCAAAATCTGTTTTTGTCTGCAAGCAATTGACAGCTGAGTTAAAGGTCATAGTAAAAGTTGTTGCACTAATGAACCTCATACACTTTGAGGATGGTATTTTCTTCCTTATTAAATCACCTTACAGGACCAAAAGCAGAAAAGGTGGACAAAGACACGGGAAGTCAGTGACAGACCTGCAGTAAAAATGTCATAAAGGCTCTCTGTGGGCTCAATTATCGTTCAATTGAACAGGAACAGAGGGGACCGCCAATTTGCGCTCTAACTTGACACTTGTGTTTGCCAGAGGAGCTTCAGGCTGGAAAAATACAAGCGAGGATATAACTGCTAATGGCTCCTCTTGAATTCAGACTTTTCCCTGGTAAGCAGACACTTCTCAAGGATGACGGTGTCAAAATGTGACAGACCGAGGACGGTCATTTCCCTGAAGCTTGTTTCAGGGGGATGAGAGCAGAGGGCACTGTGACAGAAACACCTTCTTTTCTTCTCATTCAATTGCCACTCTAATTTCCTTTTTCACAGACAACACACCCGCACAAGCTCTAGCTCTGCATTGTTATGTGCTTGTTTTATTCCCTTCCTTGTTTTTGTGCCTCTAATTTCCTTTAAGGACTCTGTGATCACCCTCTTACAGTTAAAATCACTCTATAACTTAACTTGACATATGTAGATGTATTCAAAGCAGCTATAATGGTTTCTTTACGGGCTAATTAAGATTTTATTGCTCACAAATGTCTAGATGGAAAGGTATTATGGAGTTGTGGTAACAAGTCGTCAAGGCATCAACAGGCAAAACAGGTTGTATTTCAAGCTAATTGTTGCCTCAACCGTCTACAAAGCTGCAGAAATAATCATACACAAGACAGTTATTTACATCCACAGCAGCAGGTTGTGGTGGATGTGGATGTACTGTATTTCTCTGAAGCACATTAGAGACATCTACTGGCCAGAAATCTAATTTTGGGTTTACTTGGCCTGTTTGAGAAATGATGAGATCACTCACCTTCAAGATGTTATGTAATTTTCTCTGGAGGATTATTTTCCCCTAAAAACCAAAAACACAGTATTTACATATTTGGTCAAGACTGAGTTAAAGGTCCCATATAGTCAAAATTGAGATTTTCATGTCTGTTATATTATAAAGCAGGTTTAAGTGCTATATAAATACTGTTAAACTATCAAAACACTCAATATAAGGAGAAACACACACAGCCCGTATTCAGAAATTATGCGTTTGAAATAAGCCGTTAGGATTTCTGTCCTTTTGTGATGTCACAAATATACAATATTTAGACCATTACATGGTTTTAAACGTAAACATTCTAAATGTGTCCCAGTTTATTTCCTGTTGCAGTGTATGTAAATAACATCAGCTGACAGGAAGTAAACATGGACCCAAGCTGTTGCCTAGCGACACAATTCCATTGCAATTCCGTTGAAATGCACTAAAACGGAGCGTTTCAGACAGAGGGTAAATACAGGTACATTCAGACAGACAGCATGAGGAAAATAAAGGGTTATAATAAAAAAATATATATAATATAAAAAAAACTTATTTTCTATGTTTACCTGAAGTTAATTATTCAGCTTAATATATACACTTTTTCCCTTTTGAAGACATATTCAACAAAGACCTTACGTCCTGTCTGTAAAAAAAGGATTTTGTTTTCAGTGTGTACAATCAATTAGTTTGTAATAGCATAAATCACACTTATAGATCCATGCACTGATTTGGTATCTTTAAGTTCACTTCAACACTGTCACCATTCAGTCGTCATTGTCCCTGCCGAGTCTAATGAAGAGATTGGACGTCTGTCTCCGATGTCTCCGTCCGTCTTTATTACAACGCTCAGATTAATACAGTCATTACAGGCCCATAGCTACATTCGTGATGATAACTCCACTTTCTTTTCCTAATCAGCTCTTATATTCCTAGTCTTGTTCTGGTTCCACCTCTCTGACAGGTTCATCTCTCTGTAAAGGGCACAGAGGAGAGGAAATGAGGATCATATGTGAGCATGGCTACTGCCTACACACACAAACACACACACACACACATCATCCCACTTATACCAAGTGTGTTTTAATTTAATGGTCCTTTTTTATACATATAATATGTTTATTGGGTGTTCTTATTTTCACAAACACAACAATAAGAATAATAAAAAAAAGAAACAACAACAAACAAACAAACACTGGTACAGCTCAGATCAAAAAATATATATAGGAGGTCATAGGAAATAGTCCTCAGTGCAGGGAAGTCACAGGATATATGAGTTCATGTTCAGGAGACTCCTTGTGAGATAATGGAGGAGAGATCAGGTCCAATATAATTCAGATAGGGCTGCCGAATATTGTAGAACTGATCTACTTTGGCATTTAGAATATTTGTGAGATATTCCAAAGGGACAATCTCAAATATGATTTTACGCCAGCCTTGAACAGAGGGTTTCTTATCACTGATCCACTGTAGTAATATATTTTTTCTAGCAGCAAATGTAAGAATGTTATATAACCTTTTGTTGGCTGCAGTAGTTATATTTGTACTTTGGATTCCTAAAATCAAAGACATTGGATTCATTTCTTTTCCATTTCACACAATATTCCAGACCAGTAATGTAATGGTTCTTCATAATGCAGCTCATCAGTATGCTGAAGGGAACAGAGGTCTGGGGGAAGTCATACTTTGCTGTCCGCCCACACACACAAGGACATTACATTAGCATTAATTGTCCTCCCAGTATTAATAGTGCATAAGAATATGGGGGGACTTCAATTCACTGCCTAATGGCTTAACGATCTACTTAATCTCTTTTAATAAAAAAAATATATATATCTGATTAAAACACACATAATCTTGTTTATTATGATTCCATAATGTTTGGAGGCACCTCCTTAGTGCTGCTTCAAAGTCATCATTCATTCAGTTAAGGCAGGGGTCAGCAACCTTTACTATCAAAAGAGAATTAAAACAAATAAGAAAAAAAAATCTGTCTGGAGACGCAAAACATTTGAGCATTGTGATGAAGGCAACACAGTTTATAGTCGAAGTATATAGTATATAAGTCTAATGCAGTGAGGGCCAAAGTGCAAATGTACTACAGAGTATTAGGGCCACATTGAGGGAAAAAAAATTGGAGATTTCCAGAATAAGGTCATAACTTTATGAGAAAAAAAGTCGTAATATTACGAGAAAAAAGTCATAACTTTACGAGAAAAAAGTCGTAATATTACAGAAATAAAGTCATAACTTTATGAGAAAAAAAGTCATATTACAAGAATAAAGTCATAACTTTACGAGAAAAAAAGTGATATTACAAGAATAAAGTCATAACTTTACGAGAAAAAAAGTCTTAATGTTACGAGAAAAAAGTCATAACTTTACGAGAAAAAAAGTCGTAATATTACGAGAAAAAAGTCATAACTTTACGAGAAAAAAGTCGTAATATTACGGAAATAAAGTCATAACTTTACGAGAAAAAAAGTCGTAATATTACGAGAAAAAAGTCATAACTTTACGAGAAAAAAGTTGTAATATTACGGAAATAAAGTCATAACTTTACGAGAAAAAAAGTGATATTACAAGAATAAAGTCATAACTTTACGAGAAAAAAAGTCTTAATGTTACGAGAAAAAAGTCATAACTTTACGAGAAAAAAAGTCGTAATATTACGAGAAAAAAGTCATAACTTTACGAGAAAAAAGTCGTAATATTACGGAAATAAAGTCATAACTTTATGAGAAAAAAAGTCGTAATATTACGAGAAAAAAGTCATAACTTTACGAGAAAAAAGTCGTAATATTACGGAAATAAAGTCATAACTTTACGAGAAAAAAAGTCGTAATATTACGAGAAAAAAGTCATAACTTTACGAGAAAAAAGTTGTAATATTACGGAAATAAAGTCATAACTTTACGAGAAAAAAAGTGATATTACAAGAATAAAGTCATAACTTTACGAGAAAAAAAGTCTTAATGTTACGAGAAAAAAGTCATAACTTTCCGAGAAAAAAAGTCGTAATATTACGAGAAAAAAGTCATAACTTTACGAGAAAAAAGTCGTAATATTACGGAAATAAAGTCATAACTTTACGAGAAAAAAAGTCGTAATATTACGAGAAAAAAGTCATAACTTTACGAGAAAAAAGTTGTAATATTACGGAAATAAAGTCATAACTTTATGAGAAAAAAAGTCATATTACAAGAATAAAGTCATAACTTTACGAGAAAAAAAGAAAATAACACATAAAATTACTACTTTATAAAATGACTTTATTCTCATAACACTATGACTATTTTTCTCTTAAACTTATGACTTTATTCTCATAATATTACAACTCTTTTCTCGTAAACCATTGACTTTATTATCATAATATGATATATGATATAATATGATATATCATATGAGATAATACTTTCTTTTTTTTTGTACTTTGTTATTTGTCTTTCTCTGTATAATATATGTTGGTCTTTTTTTATATATGTCCCTGCACATGTCTTCCCTTATTTTGTAATCACTTTAAAACACACACAGAAAAAAAAAGGTTATGGAATGATGGAACTACGATTCCCAGAATGCAACAGAGGGGATTTTCTAGTCCAACCACAGAGCTGCTCCTGGTTGACCATGTGTTGTGTGACTGCCACCGGACGGCTGGCTGCAGACGGTGCAGGAAAACGTGCCACACAGTGACACACCATGCAGGCAGCTCGACCAGGACCAGAGATGTAAAGAAAAAGATGGATTAGGCTCGTCGTCAACATGTTCCCGGGAGTTTTCTATGCACTGCTGGCGGGTTTCCTCGGAGCCGTGGCTTCCTCTTCGGCCAAACTGTCCCTCGGAGCCGACTACCTGAAGGGAGTCTGTGAAACCGGACTCCGGACGTGGGGAGAGCAGAGGAAATTCAGACAAGCGGACGAAACTACAGCCTGCGACCGGGTGAGGAGAGCATCAGTTCAAGTTGAATTATTCATGTTAAGGATGGGCAATGTGAATAATGCAGCGTGCAATGCCTGGTGGTTTCTCACAGAGGAGGGAAGTTAGGAGGGGTTATCCCCACACTGCCTCCTCATCTCCTCTCTCCTCTCCATCCTCCCTGCCTCCCTCAGCATCAGCACCAGCAGCATCATCACCGCCCCCCTGCGTGTGATGCTGCTGCTGGTGCTGATGCTGAGGGAGTCAGCGCATGCAGCAGATGATGCGCTCTCGTGCCGTGTCCGCGTGCTGCTGAATGACATTGCAGTGTGTGTTATCGCGTTATTTTGTGTAAGCAACTTGTGTCTCAGCGTGGTTGTTGTTGTTTATTTATGATGGCGAGGAGAAGAAGAGGCTGGTGGTTTCTGAAGAAAGGGGGTCAGGTTTCTGTGTGTGTGACCTTCACGCTCTCTCAGCTCAGCACACACACGTCACATGGTGGTGATGTCAGAAACATCTGCATGCAGCTGTCTGGAGGAGCCTTGAACACATGACCTTTAATCTGAAGGATATTTGAAAATAGCAAAGTGGGGAAGCAAAATAAAATGTTCATATGCACCATGAGGTTTGAATGCGTCTTAAGGCTTCATCTGGGATTTTCAAACACCATATAATGCTCATGTTAATAATGTTATTATAATAATTAATATTAATAATGGTATGTGTTAGATGTGATATTTGCAATGGTGGAATGTAACAAAGTACATTTACTCAAGTACTGTACTTAAAGCTGCAGTAGGCAGTATATTTTTGGCATCATAGGGCAAAAATCCCATAATAACCTTTCAGCATATTGTAATTCAAGTCTTCTGAGTGATAACTAGACTTCTACACCTCCTCATGGCTCTGTTTTCAGGCTTTAGAAAATGTAATCTGTGACGGGAGACTTTGACCAATCACAGGTCATTTCATTGAGAGAGCGTTCCTATTGGCTGTGTTCCGGTCATGTGACCAGAACTTGGCGTTCCTTCGCCAGATTTCACAATGACGGCGGCGTCACAAACTTTTTCAATAATCAATTGTGATTAATGTCTGTTTTTGTCCTACAGCTCCATATCCCTCTGAGGCTGCTCTGTGGCGGGCTGCTTTTCACCTGCAATGCTGTGATGTGGACCTTCCTTGCCAAAGCGCTCAGGTACTCCTCTTCCTCCACCCAAACCACTGTGACCACCACCGCCTCCAACTTCATATCTTCCGTAAGTAACAAGTCTCTCTCACAGGACCTCCTACACACCCTCCTAGTCCGTTCTTTCAAGGACTTGTCCTCTAAGCATAATAGAGGACTGCAGCGGAGTATAAGTTAATTTCAGAGTGACCTTTTATATTAGCTGCTTTAATTTAGAAAATAGGCTATTCAGAAATAACTTGTCGCAGTGATTTAGGCCTCTTACAGGAAGTTCTTGTCCAAGTTCAACTCCTTGTTTGACATATCCCCTCAAGGCATCCATATTTAAATGGAATTGTAGAGACAGATTTCCTTTAACAAAGAATAAACCAAAGATTTCTTTCCCTACTCTGCAGGCTTTTCTGGGCCAGCTGATCTTTGGCGAAGCCCAGATAATGTTGTGGTGGGTTGGGATCTCCCTGACCTTCTCCGGTCTGTTGGTACTGCAGAGGGTTTCACCGCAGGAAGGGCAACATGACACGGGCGCCAAGGACGAATAATATGCCTCGTCTCCACTAGAGCTCAGCCTGGTTCCAGCTGGCTGTGTTATGAGGTGTGTTTTGGTCGGCATCTCCTCTGATTTTAACATCTATAGCCAAAGATTAAATGAAATCTTACAAGAAGAATTTCCAGTTTTGTTGTTTAATCGTACCCCAATCACTAAACAATTTTTTTCCTGATTAACGAAATGCTTTTCAAAAATGCATCCTACCTGATAAAGAAGTAATGCTTTATGTTGTTGCAGTTTGTTTGCACGTA